>NC_068356.1:95659101-95811601 GCF_020536995.1 Dreissena polymorpha
CACGAACACGATACGGCAGGGTCATATGTGTGTCGAAAGTATAAGAGCTCCTGTGAATGTATGATATTTTATTCTTAAATGATACTGTTATTTTATATATCAAAAAAGAGAAATAATACTTACGAGACAATTTGAACTCGTCGTCTTAATTTTGCACTGTTCATTTAGAGAAAAAACACGACATATCATTTGTTTGAATCAACGTCAAGATTTTTGATAATTCAAAAATAATCACTCGCATAGTCCTTCGCATACACAACTATCCACAATCGAAACAAAGTCGTATACATTTACATCACGTTCACGTACGCGTTAACAAGTAAATGATATTATAGTTGGACATAATCTAGTCACATTGCGTACACAGGAGCTTACCGACTGAACAAATAACGGAACATCGTCCAGTTTTCGGAATATTATTCCCGGATTATTGACGCCCCGTGATTTCCTTTAGCGATACTATTAACTGACCCAAGGCTATCATACTTTAATTGATCCAGTGGCAGTATGTATTATAAATCCATATTTTATAGCAGACGCAAGTCTGAAACCCGATTACGAAGAACTGAAATGCAGTCCATTGGAAAATACATGGCCCTATAAATGTGGTAAATCCGTGCTGGAATTCCTTAAATTGCAGGGTGCATATACTTCCACCGACAAAAACAACAATAATACTCAGCAAACATGAAAAACTTACAAAATCAATTATTTGAACAGAACAGTTGCCTTTAGAAAATCAATCAAAATTGCTGATTTTTTATTTGATTTTGAATCTGTTGGATGTGTTTAATTTTGTTTACATTGCAAATCATAAAAATTACAACCTGTGAAATAATGTTTCCCAATTGTAAAGATAGGAAACGAAAGCTTTGGAGTGACCTTTTGTAAAGTGATTTTCTGATCAAACAAATAGGAAAAAGACTGTTCGAACATTTTAAAATGGCTTAACATTGCCGCTGTGTGTGAACACTTAATGCAATTACCGTAAACCTACCGCGATTTATAAAATGATTGAAGATACTATAAAATCTAAATGGCCGTCAGTGTTTGCTCTTAACATATTGAGATTTCACATAGGATTGTCAATAGTATCTTTTATTAGTTATTAAAGGGCTTGTAAATATCATTTATTTGTCGTGTTCGACAATTGAAATTGATAAATGGAGACTCTATGACATATTTTATTTTGAATTATTTGGCTTTTAAACGCAATTAGACACGGGGGACCTAACGGGATGGTGTGCTGAAAAAGCACACCAGAAAGGTGTAACAATAGGCCTGCTATTGCCAATTAGCATGTATTGTAATAAATTTCGAATTTCACATAGTTGTGGCTAAATTACAAAGAAGCACTCGCCTTTCAAATACAATAACATCGTTTTGCCATTTTAAGATTACAAATTAATTACATAATATTGTTTGCATACAAATGTGTATAACCTTTCTGTTTTTCTTTTATCTAAAGCGCACACATTACTTAAATATCAAATAAGCTACAAAGTTAATAATAAATGTAATAATATACTTGCCATTTTTCCAGCAGCGACAACAACAACAACAACAACTACTACTACATAATGACAAAATCATCTCCACTGAGGAACACCTCAAATCATATACAAAACATCCGTGAAATAACGCTAGGAAGTAGTGATAGATCTCTATATTTCAAATTCGGCTGTCATAAAATCTTATGCTAAAGAACGTTGCCCGTAGAGCTGTACTCAGTCACGCAATGTCACAACACAGGTGGACGGACCAGGCAATAAATAAAATAATAAGCCCATCTATTAAAAAAAAACTATCTCAAGCAGATATGATAGGATTTATCCGCGTTTTGTACTTTTGTTACCGCGTATAATAGCGCATACTAGTCCACTCATGTAAGAGGATTTGGAACGCTGGTTGTGGATACTTCATGCACGCTATTGTACGATTAAATCTGATCAAATTACATAAACAAATAAATGTTAAAAAGGCTGCTGAATACAATAACATACACGATTAAACGAAATGGTAGATTCATTTGTCAGCTAATACTGCAGTAATTACTTGAACATTAAGGTTAATGAAAGTCAGTAATGTAAAATGGAGTTTTAATTCACATATTTGTAACAAATGCCCACCTACGCAAGCAGTTTTTTTGGGGAAGAGAATGCCTAGATTTAAAGGGGCCTTTTCACGTTTTGGTAAATAGACAAAATTATATAAAAAATTGTTTCAGATTCGCAAATTTTTGTTTAAGTTATTATATTTGTGAGGAAACAGTAATACTGAACATTTACCATTCTCTAAAATATCCATTATATGCATCTTTGGACGATTAAAAAACCTGAAAATTATAAAGCGTTGCAACGCCGAAACGATTGAATAATTTGGAGAGTTATGTTGCTGTTATATTTTGTGATACTACGAGGATTGCTTATATAAATTATAAAATACTGCACTCATTGTATGAGCACGGATGGCCGAGTGGTCTAAGGGATAGACTTTTACTCCAGGGGTCAGTGGTTCGAGCCCAGTTGAGAGTTACTTTTTTTCTTTCTTTAAATTTTATTCTCGTTTTTTTTAATGGAGCTTTTTAGATCCAATTTTTACATTTATCAATATAAAGCATTTAATGAAAAACGCCAATAACTTCAAAAAATCTGTGAAAAGGCCACTTTAAACAGATATTAGTCATTTGGTAAGACATAGCTTATTTTCATGTATACTCAACATTGCTAATCATGAACAGACGTTGATTTGAAAAATACAAAAAGTATCGTGGAGAATCAGGGACATAATATAGTATAGGTCCATAATCTATTGGATATCTAACTCATAATGACATTACGTTATAAGTCACCTGCGTTATTTTCGATGTGGCCTAATTACGTAACAATTTATATGTATAAATATTACACTTGTATTGCACATGAGAATATTTACACATCAAATCTTCCATTTTTTAGGCAAACACCATCCATAACAGCAAGCTAAAAAAAACAATAAATATTCGAAATTTCCCGCGCAACTATGTGTCCTTTTGTGGTGTATTTTTATCATAACGTGCAATGAAGCTACTCTCCACTAAGGAGATTTCGTACCAGAAATGGCAACCAGTGGAAGGAAACTTTTAAGAGGTAATATTTACTTTTTATAAAATAAATGAAATGCAATTTCCCAACGCTCTGATTGACACGTATTATTTTCATTTTGCTGTTTGAAAGCGGTCATATTTATCTAAACGGTTATGCAAAAATATGATTTAATTATAAGAGAGATAATTTCGGACGATTAAGATTTTCGGATTCTGATTCTGTGTTGTGTTCACACTAGCGCAGTTGTCTGCTTTACTCTGTTATGTTTAAGGAACTTTAATGAAGAGGACTAATAAAATATATGAAATATGGATTTATAATACATTAAGATTATTTCAGTTGAAGTAAGATTTTGAAATACAATTATACCTGTTTTCCTTATTTTGTTGGGTTTGTATTTATTTTCAAACTTAGTTATGTGAGTAAAACAAAATACTTGTAGCACATGTGTGTGACGTCATCACTAGAGCCATGTTCGTAATGTTCACAAAATTATCGAAACCAGGAGACACTGGATATGAGGGCAATGTACAAAATATGAAAGAAGATGAACAAAACATTTGTATCTCTTTTTACTTTTGAAAAAAGATTTTCAATACATACTCATAACATAACTACTAAAAACCATGTGTTTTAGTAATTTTATGTTTATTTTACCAATCTGTGAACAAAGCCCCTTAAAATCCTACACACAATCTGTAATATTTGAGATGCAATAGAAGCCAGCTTTTTGTTATTCAGTTATTCCGAAAATGCACTAGCATCTAATTGCAATATCACAGTCTGATTCATTTATTTGATTTATTTTCCAAAAAACCTTTCACTTTCTCCTAATTCTCAGAAAAAATCTTGCAGGAAAATTTATAGCATAAGAACTGTGCGCGTACATCGTGTCAGGCGAAATAACATGTTCAGTGGGAATTATACCCTGTCCTGATTGGATTTTTTGGGGAAATCTTTAAATAGTTACAAATATGCCAAAATTTATTTGAAAATATGTTGAACATTTTTGTTTATGAAATTCTTGAGCACTTTTTGTGGCCATGGTGTTCAAAAGAAGAAGGACTGATAGAACAGAAATTTCTTAAAGTGTAAAAGAAGTTAAAAAAAGCTTACTAACTGTTAAAGTTTGATTAAATATTATTTATAATTATTTTATTAATAGTTTTGTAAAACTAATGCCTATTGCAATCGAGTAATGGTGTAACGTCTCGATACCACGCACACAGTGAAGTCATTGTATGTGCGTTTGTACCCTCTATGTCTGCTTTGTGTAGTCCAACACACTCGATTTTTAACATGGATTTAACAGGAATTAAATAGATCCTTGAAGATAAATAGTTTATTGTTGCATTGTTTGCATTAATTCAGACATTTTGTTACCGTTTCCTTAACCGCTAGATATGTTATTACCAGAGTATTACATTAGTCTTGTTAAATTCAAACATTAATTAACAACATTAATTTTTGATGAACTTCTTTTGAAATTTTGATGGCATGGTAATCATTATTTTATTTACACTGCAGATAGTTCCAGAGCTGGTTTCGAAAAAAGAGAAAAGAGAAGACAGATTCGACGTCTGCAAGAAGCTATCGACAAAAAAGATACTGAAACTGTAAAAGAGATTCTGCAAGATGAATTTGATGTGGATTTCCAGTATCGTGGACAAACTGCTCTTCAACAGGCTGTAAGGGAAGGCTGCCTTGATATCTGCAAACTGCTGATTGCCAAGGGCGCAAATGTCAACATGTCCGATGCTGAACAGAATAATCTTCTCAACATGGCTTGTTGGCGAGGTTAATTTATACTGCATTTTGTTTAATTCTCTGTATTTGAATGTCCATTACTGAGCTTTTAAGTATTAATAATTACTTATTTTGCCATTACTATAGCTTATAAAAAAATGATGTAACAGTTTTTTTTAACAGTGAAATGCATAATTGTATAGGAGGTTTGATATTATTCTTCAATCTTGCTTTAAAATTGTACTGAAGTATTTGTTTGTTTATTCAATTTTTTTGCTATTTTCAACAAGATTTCAGGCATCATGGTAGTCGTTTATTCACTCAAAGTGTTTTCAGTATGCTGGTTTACCAGTACTTATATGTGCAAATACTAATGCAAATAACATAACTTGTTACTTAAATAAATATTCTGTTCCATTTAAGGTTTTGCAGAGATCTCTGACCTATTAATACAGAATGGAGCTGATATAGATGAACGCAACATTCACGGGTTTACACCAGCCAACACCTGTGCGTTACAAGGCTACCCTGACATTCTACAGGTAAAACCGGGAATGATATTTGTTGAACGCTGTCAGTTTAACTCTTTCAGTGCTGGAACTGAATTTTGAAGGCCTTTGCAAACAGTTTGGATCCAGATGAGACGCCGCAAAACGTGGCATCTCATCAGGATTCAAACTGTTTGCTATTCTGATAGTATTCTTTGAAAAAAAATCGACAAAAATGCTAATTTTAGAAATTCAGCAGACGACATTTAAGCAGACAACAAATTACCCAGCATGCAAAGGGTTAACCCTTTACCACTTATATATGTATTTTGACTGACATATGTAGTCCTATAGAAAGTTAAATTTAATTAAACACCTTTTTACTAAATTCAACTTTTAAAGGCTTCATTTCCAACCCTTAGATACTGATGAGCAGCAAACAGCATAAATCCTGAACAGACTGCTAGTAACTTGCAGGCTGTTCTGGTTTTATGCTGATTGCAAAAGCCATTTTCACGTTGCTTCTTATGGGGGAAATCGTAAAACATATTAAATTTAGCTCATGATAACATCAAAAGCCAAAGGCTTACTTTGACACTCTCGAGTCAAGTTCCTGACAAAAACTAGTATTTAGTGTCACAAGTGAGAGTTGGAAGTTTCTCCTAGCCTGGGGTTTGAACACAGAATCTCCAAACATAGAATGTTGTTAAATATTCAAATAAACCATCCCACAAAATTTCAAAATATGAAAATCCTTATTTAGCATATAATGCTGTTTTGAAAAATAAATTAGGCACATTACAATTTGTCTGAGATTAAGACTGTAATGCATATCTGTAGTGAGGCAGTTGTGATTTTTATTATTAATTGTTGTTAATTAATGATTTACAATGGTTATCTTTTCAAACCATGTTAACTCTTTTTTCTTGAGTAGAGAAAGAAAGAGGTGTTTCTGAGGGTTCAGACATTGTGTTTGAAGCTTTTGCAGCTTAATGTTTCTGTGTCAGTTTCATGCTCAGCCTCCTAAATAATTGCTGCAGTTTTGACTGTAAAGTTACTCTACTTGCTACAATATACGAGCCTCCTTCTGGGATAACTCATGTGTGTAAAGTGACTTCCCAGATTAGTCTGTGAGTCCACTCAGGCTTATCATCGATGACACTTTATGCACATGTATTAAGCCCAGTTTTCCCAGAATAGGCTTTTAAGGGACTTTTAAGCGACAACCATGTCTGCCTTAACAAGATTGGTTACTTAACAAGATTTTCATTTAGAAGAGACTTCCTGTAAACAAAAAATGGCATTTTAGCGGAAAGTGGTGTCCTTGGTTACCTGTCCACACTGCACAGGCTAATATAAGACGACAATTTACTTCTGTGCATTAAGACCAGTATTACCAGAACAAAGCTAATATGACCCAGATGCTAATCCAAAATAATATATTCAGTTTTTGCCAAGTTACTCTGCATTCTTAAATATATGACCCAGATGCTAATCCAAAATAATTTATTCAGTTTTTGCCAAGTTACTCTGCATTCTTAAATATATGACCCAGATGCTAATCCAAAATAATGGATTCAGTTTTTGCCAAGTTACTCTGCATTCTTAAATATATGACCCAGATGCTAATCCAAAATAATGGATTCAGTTTTTGCCAAGTTACTCTGCATTCTTAAATATATGACCCAGATGCTAATCCAAAATAATGGATTCAGTTTTTGCCAAGTTACTCTGCATTCTTAAATATATGACCCAGATGCTAATCCAAAATAATGGATTCAGTTTTTGCCAAGTTACTCTGCATTCTTAAATATATGACCCAGATGCTAATCCAAAATAATATATTCAGTTTTTGCCAAGTTACTCTGCATTCTCCAATATATGACCCAGATGCTAATCCAAAATAATGGATTCAGTTTTGCCAAGTTACTCTGCATTCTTAAATATATGACCCAGATGCTAATCCAAAATAATATATTCAGTTTTTGTCAAGTAACTCGGCATGCTTCAATATATGGTCCAGATGCTAATCTCCGCCAAGGCTGACCTTGACATTCACAACCAGCATGGCACCACCGCTCTGCACACGGCCGTGGCGCGCCGCCATTTTGAGTGTGTCCAGTTGCTGATGCTGGGTGGGTGCAGGGTTGACACCCAGGATGAGAGACGCCGGACGCCGCTCATTGTCGCTGCAGGCAGTGGCTTTGCTGACGTCATAGAGCTCCTTGTGAATGGAGGTGAGTTGTTTTGTTTTGTGGGGAAGAGTTTAGCTCGACTATTAAGATATCTGTCAACGGATAGCTTAATTAAATAAAATTCAGATATATTAAGACATAAAATTTAAAAGTGACGCGATGGATTGAAGATTATTAGCTCGGCTGTTTTTGGAGAAAACCCAAGGTAATGTCATAGCCAGCTGGTCGTCCGCCGTCCATGCTAAAACTTTGACATTTTGTCAAGGTTTTTGACATTGGCTCTAAAATCAAAGTGCTTCTACCTACAACTTTGAAACATGCCACACCCATTTTTGGGTTTCTAGGTCAAAGGTCAAGGTCACTGTGACCTCTAAAAAAAATAAAATAATAATTTCTGACAAGCTTTCGTAGCCGAGCATGGCACCTGTTACGCGGTGCTCTTGTTAAACTTAATAACATTAAAAGCACAAATGACATGTTTCCTTTCTGTGTGATGATGCTTAATAGGGATACAATCATTAACATATAATTCAATAACGCAATTAATAATGAAAATACTAATTTTGTACCTTTTAATGTGAATATCGATTGCATTATAAGATTGAAAAACAAAACCAAAAGTAAAATCAATTTCAGTTCCTAGTGTTAATTCTAAGGATATCACATCAAATTCAGATGCCAGTTTTGATGCCAAAGATATCACATCAATTTCAGGTGCAAGTGTTAATGCCAAATATATAACATCAATTTCAGATGCCAGTGTTAATGCCAAAGATATCACATCAATTTCAGGTGCAAGTGTTAATGCCAAAGATATCACATCAATTTCAGATGCCAGTGTTAATGCCAAAGATATCACATCAATTTCATGTGCCAGTGTTAATGCTAAAGATATCACATCATTTCAGGTGCCAGTGTTAAAGCCAAATATATCACATCAATTTCAGGTGCCAGTGTTAATGCCAAAGATATCACATTAACTTCAGGTGCCAGTGTTAATGCCAAAGATATCACACCAATTTCAAATGCCAGTGTTAATGCCAAAGATATCACATCAATTTCAGGTGACAGTGTTAATGCCAAGTATATCACATTGATTTCAGGTGCCAGTTTTAATGCCAAAGATATCACATCAATTTCAGGTGCCAGTGTTAATGCCAAAGATATCACAGCAATATTTTCACATCCCAGTGTTAATTCCAAGGATATCACATAAATTTCAGGTGCCAGTGTTAATTCTAAGGATATCACATAAATTTCAGGTGCCAGTGTTAATGCCAAGGATATCACAGGGACTACGGCTCTGTTTTCTGCTGTTGCCAACGGATACCCAGAAGTTGTGCGCTCTCTGGTGAACAGTGGGGCTGATATCAACCAGCCCACAACTAAAGGGGTCACACCATTGCTGGGTAGCATCTGTTAAAATGTTGTAGACTTGCATTTTCATTGCGTAATACTAATTGCTAAGGTATTAGAGTATATAGATTGTATTTCAATTATTATGCAACCTGCTCAGAACATTTTCCTGATGATTTGACACTTTTAAACTAATTCATAAAACTTAGATAACTTTAAAAAAAACAACAACAACAAATCTAGTGGAAACTATGAAGGTTGCATTTTTATCAGAATCTTAATGAAAGATGCTCAGAATATTTATATCCTTAGCCCCTAAGGTGAGTGACATTAGGTCTTGCAGACCTTTTGTTCTACAGTTTTCTACATGTTATTTTTTAGAGGCCATACATAATGGCTTCACAGACATTGCCCAGTTGCTCATCGACTCCAAGTGTGATGTCAATCTGACTGATCGACTTCACCAGGCTCCCATACATCTGGCAATTGCTAAAGGTCAGCCCACATTCTGTAAAAAGAATATTCCTTTATCATTCAGGGTTTTCTTCAGATCCATTAGGCAAGTAACAAAGCCTGCAATTTTTGGTTCGAAAAATTGTGAACCAAATAGTGAATCTAAATTTATAATCCCCTATAACTATTTGTTTTTAATAATACGCTCGATTAAAACCCTAATAAAACACCGACAGAGACTTGAGTCATGAAGAAATCTTAAATGTGTTCATTGTCGATCAACGTGCTTTTTCAAGATTATTCACTGGAGGACACAAATAGGTCCTGATAAGCCTTAGGCTTTGGATGCCATGGAGATAAACTTTATTACTAGGTTTGTTCTATTACGGAAACATGTCAAAGGACATGCTCACAATCAGTTACAAGTAATCATGATTTGAGCATCGTTCTTGGAAAATCATGCTTAATACATGTGCTGAAAGTGCCGTCACAGATTCGCAGACCGCAGCGGTTAATTGCGTACATCAAATCCGCCTAGACTGGATTTTTATTTAGAAAAAAATTCTTTTAAACAAAGTAATCCATAAAAATGGAAAGTGTTGTACTTAAATAGCTTGTGCAGACTGCACAGGCTAATCTGGGAGGACACTTTAACCCTTTCCCCATCAGAAGCAGATTGAAAATGGCTATGTGCAAACAGCATAAAACCAGAACAGCCTGCGAGTAACTCACATTCTGTTCAGGTTTTAAGCTGTTTGCTGCTCATCAGTACCTTTAAGGTTGGAAATGAAGCCTTTAAAACTCGATTCTAGAATTTTTTAAATGCAATTAGATTTTCTAAGGGACTACAAACGGTCAAAGTGCATTTATAAGGGGCAAATGATAAGCACATGCATTGGGTCCATTTTCCCATAGAGCAAGACTCCTTTGTTAACCCTTTAATACTTAGATACGTATTTTTTCCCTTTTGTAGTCCTTAAGAAAGGGAAATTTAACTTAAGACCTTTCTTACTAGATTCAAGTTTTAAAGGCTTCAATTCCAATCCTTAGACACTGATGAGCAGCCAACAGCCTAAAACCTGAACAGACTGCGAGTTACTCGCAGGCTGTTCTGGTTTTATGCTGTTTGCACATAGCCATTTTTGCTTTGCTTTTAAGTTGGAAAGGGTTCATTACAGCCTCACAGTTCTTCAGTGAGACAACCGATGCAGCCACAGGTCTGGTGAGGAGCCTGGTGGAAGCTGGGTGTGACATCAATCTACCTGATAAAGGGGGCTCCACTCCACTATATCAGAGCGCCTCGGCTGGAAACCTGGGTAATTTATATTCTTTTTTATGGAGTAATTCTTTTTTTTTTGCAATAAGTCTTGTATATGAAAACCCCAAACAGCTTGACAATATTGACCTGATGCTCATAAATTCTGTGAACATAAATTATACACTAGTATTATTTTTGCTTTTGTATTCCATTTAGTTGCATATGAAATACCAGTTTAATTAGGTAATAAAAGAAAATTCAGTGTGGCACATTTTTATCAATTTAATCTGATTACAGTACGGAAACTAATACGTAAATCATAATCGTTTTTTAAATACTTACATGACATTGGGAGAAAAGGGAGTCAGTCGATTTCCCAAGTGCAAAAGTAATTGACACACACTTTAAATTTTATTTCTAAGCTGTATGTTATGGTAATGTGCTTTGAAGATTCTAAAACAATTTTAGCGTGGTCCCAATTACTGGGCTATATTTAACGTTGTTTTGTAGTTAAGGTTATGCAAGTTCTTAAAGGGTGCTTTGTTTCTTGTCTATAGATCTGACAGAGTACTTGTTGAGCAGATCAGCAGATATCGCAGCACGTAAGAAGGATGGTGATACTGTGTTGCACGGTGCTGTACATGGAAACAACCCAAATATTGTACAGAGGCTTATTCAGGCTGGTGGGTGGCCTTAACCCTTTACCACTTAGATACATATTGTGACGCATTTGTAGTCCCTTAGAAAGTGATATTTCATTTAAGACCTTTCTTGCTAGATTCAAGTTTTTAAGGCCTCATTTCCAACCCTTCGATACTGATGAGCACCCAAATTTTGGCGTGGTCGTAGGCGTCCAATTAGTACACATAATGTCCTGGTAAGGTCCATAATTTTTTTCGGCAACAGGGATTGAAATGAAACTTAACAGATGTGTTTACTCTGTGTGTGATGTCACTGAATAAGATCCATAATTCTGGCCTGTAATTTACCCTCTACCACTTAGCCACGTATTTTCACGCATTTGTAGTCCCTTAGAAAGTTAAATCGAATTTCAGACCTTTTTTACTAGATTCAAGTTTTTAAGGCCACAACTCCAAACCTAGATACTGATGAGCAGCAAACAGCATTAAACCTTAATAGACTGCAGGTTGCTCGCAGGCTAATCTGGTTTTATGCTGTTTGCACATAGCCATTTTCACTTTGCTTCTAAGTGGGAAAGGGTTAATGTTTGCGTTAGACTTACCAGAGTTCTTGCTGGAATTTCATAACATTGAATCTTGGAGACTGTTTGTTTTTAAAAGTGTGTATCAGAATACGCTAAGTACTTGTTCCTTAGAAATCTGTTTAATGTGGAGCATTAATTGATTTGCACTCTGTTCAAACAATTCTAAATGTATGTGCGTTACGATTGTCCCAGATTAGCCTGTGCAGTACACATATACTAATCAGGGACAACACTTTCCACCTAAACTAGATTTTTGGTTAGAAGGGACTTTCTTCAAACAAAAAATTCAATTAAAGGGGAAATAGTCCTGCTTGAAATTCCTTCACAAGCTGCACAGGCTAATCTGGAACAACACTTTACGCATATGCATTTAGCCCAGTTTGACTTCTGGACGATGTCTAGGAGAGTGCTTCAATCTACATGATGATCAATCATGCAAATTAGTATGATTGTTATTTGTATGGAAAGGAAATAAACTACAGATTTTTTATGTCAACAGTTCAAAGTCGAGATTATTTAGATATATTTAGAGTGGTACGATTCTAAGAACCATTTATACCCATGAAAACAAACCTTAAAAAACGTGCAATTATAATCAATTACCTTCAGAAAATTTGACATTGAATTGTATTACTAGTATTCTTGGATGGATTATTGGAGCTGTAAATGCTTTCAAGAATTTTATTCCAGATTGATATGGATGGTGTTTACTAAAAATCTTGTTCCAGCCAGAATTATTACCTATATCGTGATTTTTTATGGTTTGCTCATATCTTACTGTGGGAGAATAAAACCATTTACAAGAAATTAAAGTTTTGGGGGATGCATAATTTTTTACAAATATATATACACAAATCTCAGTGTTTGATTTTTATGTTTCTGAATTATGAACACTTAAAGAAACATTGGAAAAATACAAAATTGGCATCAAATTTGAATAACGGTAATTAGTTTATATACAAGTATACATTTTTATGGCAAAACAGTTTTTTTTAAATCAAATATGTGAAGGACATTTTTTTTTAGAAAATCCTGTAATTTACATGATAACTATGAACACTTTATATTTCATATTGGTAAAATGATGAAATTAGTTAAAGTTTTTAGCAACACAATATTTATTCATAAAACTAATTGTTCAGACAAAAAGAAATTATTCTCAAAATCATGTAAGTGTTGTTTTGGGTAAACTAGGCTGTGCAGGCCATACTGGCTTATATGAGTCGTGTTCTGAGAAAACTTGGCATAATGCATGTGCATAAAATGTCGTCGCAGATTAGCCTGTGCAGTTCGCACAGGCTAATCAGGGACAACACTTTCCGCTTTTATGACATTTTTCTTAAAATGAAGTCTCTTTTTAGCAAAAATCCAATTTTGGCGGAAAGTGTCGTCCCTGATTAGCCTGTGCAGACTGCACAGGCTTATCTGGGACGACACTTTACGCACATGCATTATGCCCAGTTTTGTCAGAACAAGACACATATGGTATGACACTTTCTGCCTTCACTGGAATTTTGTTAAGAAGAGACTTCCTTTAAACAAAAAATTCCCCAAACACTGATTAGCCTACACAGACTGGAATGACACTTTCCGCACATGTATTTAACCCAGATAGATATTTTATTTGAATATTTTCAGGATGTCCATTAAATGATAAGAACCTGAAGGGGGAGCATCCTCTGCTTACAGCCATTACATTTTCAGCAAAACTGGAGGTATCACTCAGTTACATGTTGCTATCTATAGTCTGAATCTGGGAAAACAAGGCTTCTTGCATGTGCTTAAAGTATCATCCCAAACTAGCGTGTGCTTTTTGCACAGGCTAATCTGAGACGACAATTTCTTCTATAATGAATGTTTTCCTTTAAAGTTAGACTCTTCTTAGAGAAAATCCAGTCTAGGCGAAAAGTGTTGTCCCTAATAAGCTTGTGCAGACTTCACAGGCTAATCTGGGATGACGCTTTATGCACAAAAATAAAGACCTGTTTTCTCAAAGCAAAATTTCTGTTGATGATAAAAAATATGACAAAGCTGATGTTTATGATATCTATAATAAAGGCTTCACCATTTTTAGCTCATCTATTTTTTTTTGTTTAAATTATGAGCTATTGTCATCACCTTGGCACTGGCGTTGGTGTCGGTGTCGGCGTCCGGTTAAGTTTTGTGTTTAGGTCCACATTTCTCATAAAGTATCAATGCTTTTGCATTCAAACTTGGTACACTTACTTGCTATCATGAGGGTACTGGGCAGGCAAAGTTAGATAACTCTGGCTTGCATTTTGACAGAATTATGTGCCCTTTTTATACTTAGAAAATTGAAATTTTTGGTTAAGTTTTTTGTTAGGTCCATTTTATTCCTTAAGTATCAAAGCTATTGCTTTCATACTTGCAACAATTACTAACTATCATAAGGGGACTGTGCATGCAAAGTTATGTAACTCTGACTGGCATTTCGACAGAATTATGTGCCCTTTTTATACTAAGAAAATTGAAAATTTGGTTAAGTTTTGTGTTTAAGTCCACTTTTTTCCTAAAGTATCAAAGCTATTGCTTTCATACTTGCAACACTTACTAACTATCGTAAGGGGACTGTGCAGGCAAAGTTATGTAACTCTGAATGGCATTTTGACGGAATTATGGGCCCTTTATACTTGAACATTTGGTTTAGTTTTGTGTTTTGGTCCACTTTACCCCTAAAGTATCATAGATATTGCTTTCATACTTGGAACACTCGCAAACTATCATAAGGGGACAGTAAAGGACAAGTTGCATAACTCTGGTTGTCATTTTTACGGAATTATGGCCCTTTTTTGACTTAGTAACTTTGAATATATGGTTACATTTTGTGTTTAGATCCACTTTACTTCTAAAGTATCAAGGCTATTGCTTTTAAATTTCAAATACTTTCATGCTATCATGAGGGTACTGTACCTGGCAAGTTGAATTTTACCTTGACCTTTGAATGACCTTGACCCTCAAGGTGAAATTATAAAATTTTGCTAAAATTGCCATTACTTCTTTATTTATGATTCGATTCGATTGATACTTTGACAAAACAACTCTTACCTGACATACCACAATAGACTCCACCCAAACCATCCCCCATGCCCCCCCCCCTCGAATCCCCCCCCCCGAATCCCCCTCAATCCCCCCCCCCCCCATTATTTTTTTTTTAATTAAAGAATATCTAATAAATGACCACCATACCCTCATACTATACCCCCCACCCCCAAAAATAATTTTTTATGCCCCCGGTAGGGTGGCATATAGCAGTTGAACTGTCTGTCAGTATGTCAGTCAATCTGTCCGTCTGTCCAAAAAAAAACTTTGACATTGGCCATAACTTTTTCACTTTTGAAGATAGCAACTTGATATTTGGCATGCCTGTGTATCTCATGGAGCTGCACATTTTGAGTGGTGAAAGGTCAAGGTCATCCTTCAAGGTCAAATGTCAAATTTATGGTGTCTGTCCGTCAGAAAACTTTAACATTGGCCATAACTTTTTCAATATTGAAGATAGCAACTTGATATTTGGCATGCATGTGTATCTCATGGAGCTGAACATTTTGAGTGGTGAAAGGTTAAGGTCAAGGTCATCCTTCAAGGTCAAATGTAAAAAATATTGCGTCTGTCCGTCGGAAAACTTTAACATTGGCCATAACTTTTTTAATATTGAAGATAGCAACTTGATATTTGGCATGCATGTGTATCTCATGAAGCTTAACATTTTGAGTGGTGGAAGTTCAAGGTCAAGGTCATCCTTCAAGGT
The DNA here is from genome assembly GCF_020536995.1 of Dreissena polymorpha. Lineage (NCBI taxonomy): Eukaryota > Metazoa > Mollusca > Bivalvia > Myida > Dreissenidae > Dreissena > Dreissena polymorpha. Next base: position 95,674,678 of record NC_068356.1, read on the forward strand.
AAAAAAAAATAATAAAAAATTTCAAAGCAGCGTTCTCATGAAGCTGCACATTTTGAGTGGTGGAAGTTCTAGGTCAATGTCATCCTTCAAGGTCAAGATCATCCTTCAAGGTCAAAGGTCTTTTTTTTTTTTTTAAATTCAAAGCAGCGTTCTCATGAAGCTGCACATTTTGAGTGGTGGAAGTTCTAGGTCAAGGTCATTCTTCAAGGTCAAGGTCATCCTTCAAGGTCAAAGGTCAAAAAAATACATTCAAAGCAGCGTTATTATGAAGCTACACATTTTGAGTGGTGGAAGTTCAAGGTCAAGGTCATCCTTCAAGGTAAAAAAATAAAATAAAATAAATTTCAAAGCGGCGTTCTCATGAAGCTTCACATTTTGAGTGGTGGAAGTTCAAGGTGAAGGTCATCCTTCAAGGTTACCTTCAAGGTCATCCTTGAAGGTCAACGGTCGAAATAAAAATCAAAGCGGCATTATCATGAAGCTGCACATTTTGAGTGGTGGAAGTTAAAGGTCAAGGTCATCCTTCAATTTAAAAAAACAATTAAAAAATTTCAAAGCAGCGTTCTTATGAAGCTGCAGATTTTGAGTGGTGGAATTTCAAGGTCAACGTCATTCTTCAAGGTCAAGGTCATCCGTCAAGGTCAAAGGTAAACAAAAAATAATTTCAAAGCTGCGTTATCATGAAGCTACACATTTTTAGTAGTGAAAGTTCAAGGTCAAGGTCATCCCTCAAGGTCAAGGCCATCCTTCAAGGTCAAAGGTAAAAAAAAATATAATTTTAAAGCGGCATTATCATGAAGCTGCACATTTTGAGTGGTGGATGTCTAAGGTCAAGGTCATCCTTCAAGGTAAAAAAAAAAATTAAAAAATTTCAAAGCGGCGTTCTCATGAACATTTTGAGTGGTGGAAGTTCAAGGTCAAGGTCATCCTTCAAGGTCAAAGGTCAAAAAAAAATAATTCAAAGCGTCATTCTCATGAAGCTGCACATTTTGAGTGGTGGAAGTTCAAGGTCAAGGTCATCCTTCAAGGTCAAAGGTAAAAAAAAATATAATTTCAAAGCGGCGTTATCATGAAGCTGCACATTTTGAGTGGTGGAAGTTCAAGGTCAAGGTCATCCTTCAAGGTCAAGGTACCTTCATCCTTCAAGGTCAAAGGTCATAAAATAGTATTTCAAAGCGGCGTTCTCATTAAGCTGCACATTTTGAGAGGTTGAAGTTCATGGTCAAGGTCATCCTTCAAGGTCAAAGGTAAAAAAAACATTTTTTTTCCAAAGCGGCGCAATAGGGGGCGTTGTGTTTCTGACAAACACATCTCTTGTTTTTTTCAAACATGGTTAAAAAACACAAATATTTATTTTAATTATTTTATTTTTGAAATACCGTCCAACCAAAAAAAATAAAAATAATTTTTTTTTTGCATTTTTTTTGCATTTTTGGAAGATAATGTAATAAATGACCACACCCCACACTATACACCCCTTTCCACTCCACCCCTCCCTCCTTTGTGATAGAAATTGAGATAGGTCCCTTCACCTTTAAAAAGAAAAATAGATGAGCGGTCTGCACCCGCAAGGCAGTGCTCTTGTTGTATTATCATTTAACTGGTTTTGTAAAACAAATACTGATGCTGATGATAAGGATTGTTATGCTGATAATGTTGTTAATGCTGATAATTATTATGCTGTTGATGATGTTGCTGCGGCTGCTGATGCTGCTGATCCATGATATGGATGTTTCAGATGATCAAGGCTCTGGTATCAGGTGGAAGCTGTCTGGATGAGAGGGACACTGTGGCAGGCAACACACCCCTCCACTATGCCATCCTGCACTACAACACCCCAGCAGCACTACTGCTCATTGACTCAGGTGGGTAGCACCAGATGTTCAAACCTCATGTTAATAATATAGTTGCGCAGGCAACGGGGATATTCGAGTCAGTTGGTTGGTTTGTCCGTCTGTTGGTGCCAAGGCTGAGTTGTTTAAGACTCATCCAATTGAGATGTGTTTTGGGAAACTGGGATTAATGCATGTGCATAAAGTGTCGTCCCAGATTAGCCTGTGCAGTCTGCACATGGTATTGGTATTTTATGTTTAAAGGAAGTCTCATCAAATTAAAAACCAGTTTAGGCTGAAAGTTTGATCCCTGATAAGCCTGTGTGGACTGCACAGGCTAATATGGGAAGACACTTTACTTTCTTGGAAGGCTAAAATATACCTATGCAGGGTAGTCAGTTGGTTTGTCTCTTGGTCAGCTCCTAGGCTGTGTTGTTCTAAGATTTAACCAGTTGTTAAAGCTTACCACAGTTAATAATACACCTGCAGTGAGGGAGTGTAATCAATTGCTTTGAGGTATGTTCTTTTTGCCCCCATTAAATGTAATAAATTTCAAAGCTAACTGCATCCACATTTCTCAAGACATTAATATTTTTATACCATAAATAATACCACAACTACTACTACCCTACCCAACAAAGGAGAGATTGCCAGCTAAACTTAAGCATATCAGTAAGTGGAGGAAAAGAAACTAAGGAGGATTCCCTCTGTAACGGTGAATTAATCTGTGTTTTATCAGGTTGTGACGTGAACATGCTGAACACAAAAAGACACTCGCCCCTGTACACGGCTTGCGAAAAGAACGCAGAGGAAGTTGCAAGGAGGATTCTGGGAAGTCCCAAATTCCAGAAGCGTCTTTTCCTTGTCCGGAATATTCCCCAGCCATTGTTTGCTGCTGTCTCAAACGGCCATGCACATATGGTAGATATGCTCATACAGACTGGTTGTGACATTAACATGGTAGGTATTTTATGGTTAGGAATAAGTTTGTTAGCAATAGTCTTAACCCTTTCCCTCTTAGAAGCAATGTAAAAATGGCTATGTGCAAACAGCATAAAGCCAGAACAGCCTGGGAGTAATTGTTCAGGTTTTATACTGTTTGCTGCTCATCGGTATCTTATGTTTGGAGGTGAAGCCTTACAAACTTGAATCTAGTAAGAAAGGTCTTAAATTTTATATATATTTCTAAGGGACTACAAATGCGTGAAAGTACATAATTGGTAAAGCGTTAAATAGTCCAAGATTCGTATTTTAGCTCCTTTTAATTGAATTTGTTCTTATCTGGAGAAAATATGAGTTGTGTTCTGTGAAAACTGGACATAATGCATGTGCATAAAGTGGCGTCATAGATAAGCATGTGCGGACTCTAATGGGCATAGAGTGTATGGTTTATTATTCAACTCACCCCAGAAGTTGGTCTTTTAGTCGATTTTGATGTGTATGAACATCTTCCTTGAAAGTGCAAAGTTGTGTTGGTTGATGTTTGTTACAAATTTATACATGTCCAATGACAATAACCAAATCAAAATACAAACACAAATAATGGTAATAATAATAATTATTATTATATGTAAGCAACACAATAAAAACACCAGAATGTAACACCGACATGCATACATTCTTCTTATCAATGATTATGTTGCCCTCTTGTTGTTATGAATTTGTCTCATTTCAGAGTTGTCTTCACTAGCTCAATTTTCTGTATTTTCAGATCAATTCTGACGGCCAGACCCCTGTCCAACAGGCTCTGACAGAAAACTGTCCGTTTGTCGTGAAACTTCTACTTAAGTACAATTGCGATCTACATGCGCATGCGCGAGTAAAACGTCTCTACAAATGCTGCCTCCTGCATGAAGACCAGCATCCCCACTTTGACCTTGAACCTTTGTTTGTGGCCTTGACCCACAAAAGTGTTGACCTCTTGAAACTGCTTATTGTCTGCTACTGGAAAATTCCAGGAAAGTTTATCGCAGAACTTGACAATGTTTTTCAGACTACTGCAGAACTAAATACGCACTATTCTCATGATCTGAAATCAGAAATCCGAGAAGTTTTTCTTCTCTCATCAAGGTTTCCAAGAAGCCTGAAGGAGTGTTGTCGAGCGCTTGTCAGAGAGAGGCTTGGGGCCTGCCCGGGGGAAAAGGTCGAGCAGTTGCCGGTAGCAACCATGATGAAGGACTATATATTGATGGAAGAATATTTCGGGGATTTGTGGGAGAAGATTGAAGAGCATGAAAACAGTCAGCCAAAGCACAACTTCAATGCATTTAACTCCGTGACATATAGAGATATTGGACCCTGAGTTGAGTCGCGCTTATTCAGTATTTTGAGTAACTTGAAAATGCAGTAGTACAGAATTGTTTTAGTTAACTGTTTGTTAATTTTGAATCATTAATAATAGTTTCCAGTGTTGATGATAAGAAAGTGAAATATCTTAGTTTATTGTTAGGTAGTTTATTGTTAGGATAATAAGAACAATTATTGAAAAAAAACTCTCATATATTAGCATGTTTAATAATCTTAAGCTGTTTCTTATACATGTACCCCCAATATAAAGTAAAGGGCGATTTTAGAATCACTAAGAACGTCAGTCTGTATGTCAGTCAGTCTGTTGGTCCGCAGACACAAACTTGTTTGGAGATTGCCATCTACACTATTCAACATATGACACTCAAACTTGCTAGGATTGTTTGTTGTGATATGAAGGTGTGCTTGTACGATTTTTATTTTTCCATCAGAAATGATTATAAAAGTAATGCACCTTTTTAAACTTTGTAATTCTAAAACATTATGTTACTAAAGACTTAAACATCTTTGCAACAAGACAGTACGGATGTGACTTGTTTGGTATGACACACTCATGTACAAAAAATGTATATTGTCCCTTTACTTAGTTTTATCAAATCAAGACCCTGGGGTCAAAACTGGCCACACCTAGGGGGTTGAAAAGTTTGTATGGGCTAACATAGCTATCAAACTGTACTATTTTCCTCTGAAAGAACAACACACAAAGGTTTAATATTTCGAATTTCAAGTTTAATTGATGTTCTGTACAATACTGGCGTCGACAAAGGGTCAAATATGACATTACCTAAACTTGCTACATATTAATACATGGAGGTTTGTAGTGGGCTTGTTTTTGTCATTACTGTGTAGACTGCTAGTTGTTAATGTTAAGAACACCAACAGTATATTACAACAATTAAGACTGTCTTGTTCAGACTAAATGTTTGTTATCAAAGTTAGATAACACGTGAAGTTTAATTAAATACAGCTGGAAAAAATGGATGTACCGGTACTTTTTGTTGACTCATTGGGGCTACACTCTATTCCATGTGTTAATTATTCTTTACTTGTTTGTCAACGACTTCTTCTACCTGAATGCCCTTGATATAGTTTGTAAATAACATATTTATTGACCTCAATTATTATATGAATCAGTGTGGCTTGTGTTATCATTCATATCTTGTTGATATCCAAGCAAGAATTGTCACTTTGTTACTCTACATAACTTTTCTTTTCAAAATTACAAGTTCATGATGTTGTAAACAACTTTATCTGTAACATTAGATTTATTATGCCCCTCTTCGAAGAATAAGGGGTATATTGTTTTGCTGGCTGTCTGTCGGTAGACCAGTCTGAATGTCAGTTGACCAGTTTGTTTCCGAACAATAACTCATCAACGAATTGACCGATTGACTTGATACTTCACATGGCCTTGGACAGTCGATGACCCCTTTTGAAATTGGGGTCACTAGGTCGAGGTCATTATCACTCTGAGTGTGAAAATAGTTTCCCATCAATAACTCGTTAACGAATTGACCAATTGGCTTGATACTTCACATGTACATTGGCCTTTGACAGTAGATCATCATCACTGTAGATGACCCCTTTTGAAATTGGGATCACTAGGTCAAAGTTTAAGGTCACTATTACACTAAGTGTGAAAATAGTATCCAATCAATAACTCGTCAACAAATTGACCGATTGGCTTGATACTTCACATGTGCAGTGGCCTTTGACATTAGATGAACCCTATTGAAATTGGGGACACTAGGTCAAAGTTCAAGGTCACTATCACACTTAGTTTGAAAATAGTTTCTGATCAATAACTGGTCAACAAATTGACCGATTGGCTTGATACTTTACATGTGCATTAGCCTTAGACAGTAGATGACCCCTATTGTAATTGAGGTCACTAGGTCAAAGGTAAAGGTCACTATCACACTAAGTGGTTTCTGATCAATAACTCGTCAATGAATTGACTGATTGGCTTGATACTTCACATGTGCATAGGCCTTGGACAGTAGATGACCCCTATTGAAATTGAGGTCACTAGGTCAAAGGTCAAGGTCACTATCACACTAAGAGTGAAAATCATTTCCGATCAATAACTCTTCAACCAAATGTGCATTGGCCTTGGACAGTAGATGACCCCTATTGAAATTGAGGTTACTAGGTCAAAGGTCAAGGTCACTGTAAAACAGTAAGTGTTAAAATGTTTCCCATCAATAACTCGTAAACTGATTCACCGATGGCTTGATACTTCCATTCTGCATTGGCCTTGGACAGTTGATGACCCCTATTGAAATTGGGGTCACTAGTTTAAAGCCTTGTTTGGAGGGGCATATGTCTCCGTCCACAGAACACTTGTTGTTTTTGAATGGAGCTATAAGTTCACTGGAATGAATTTCATTTTTATATGCAATTATTATGCGCAAGGATTGTTGGGATATAAAATGTCTCTTAGTGAGGTTTATAGATATTGCAAAGTCGTCTGTCTGTCAGTCTGTTCTGCTTCTTATGCTGCACACAACTGAGAAGGTATTCTCTGGATTCAAATGAAACACTATACATGTATAATGATAGAGGGCTATGAGGGAATGTGCAGCGCACAAGTACCTTACTCACTCATCAGTAGTTTAGGAAATATTGTTTTCTGAGAATTGTTTTCTTTGGCAGACCATACTCCATTAATGTGAAAGACATGTAAGTAAAACTATGTACATGTATATTGTTAAAGGACATTTAGAGGAAGTGCAAAGAACAACAACTATGTTATCCTTATTTTTTGCCATTTGCTTATATTTTGGTATACATGTATAATGTTTCTTGTGTGGAACCTAACTCTGCAAGTGTTGAAGGTATTTTAATGAACCATAATATTATGATTGAAGGCTTTAAAAAAAAACGAAAGTTAAAATGACCACATCCCTTTGCAAGCTTATTGCATTTTATTATTTTTTCATGTGTTAAGCATGCATTGGAGATTCATAAGTATTGAAAAAAAAAAACAGCTTCATATATTGATATGAAATTGAGAGGAAGTGCATTGTACAAGAACCAAAACTCTTTCATAGAATTTGTGGAGAAGTGAAGAGTAAAATGTTTTTGGATTTATTTCCCTTGGTATATATCATGCGCAGAGTCCAATTAAAAGGAGCACTTTTATGGATCTGTTAATAACTCAAAAAAATGTTAAAGGGATTGAAATAATTTCAACTTCTGTCACATTCATATGAATGCTGCATTCTGATTGGATTATTTGTTCACGTGACCGCTTTGTCATTTTCCGATGAACCCACTTCGTATGCAAATTTAAACATGAATATTCATGGCGCTACTTTTTGGTCATAAACAAGTTGCCAAAATGACGTTATATTTTGCGCAAAATTTAATGGCATTTTTTATTGGTCAATAGTAAAATGACGTGATATTTTTGCGCGAACTTCAACGATATACCCGTTTGACGGAGATGAAACCGAAACTGAAAATAGATTCAAACGCTAGATTAAAAAGGACTTTTATGACCCTTACCACGGTAGAATTTCAGCTTTAAGGTTATTTTGTGTTGTAATTATAAGAATTGAATAGCATTTTTCTGCATTTCATCGGTGTATGAACTGTCGGGAAAATGACGCCTAATTTATGCATAAACGCCGATAGGTCATACTCCGATGAAATGCAGAAAAATGCTATTCAATTCTTAAATGAAACTGCATATAAAAATATAGACTTTAAGAGGCAATTCTAAGTACAATAACTATTACTCTTTCTTTGTTATTAAATTTTGTTTAAATAACTTATGTAAAGCATAACTTTTTATATAAAATTGATTATATTAAAAAAACATAAATCAGTTGAGGGATTGGAAGTTTCTGTTTTTCAATAAATTTATAAAACGTTCCTGTTTTCCCCTAATTGCTGGCCAAGACAACACTTTAAGCTCAAATCAAAACTTCAGAGGCACTGGGCACTTATAGTGGCAGCACTTAATTGTTATACCCCTACAAACAAAGTTTAGGGGGGTATATAGGAGTGAATTTGTCAATCAGTCTGTCTGTCGGTCTGTTGGTTGGTCCGTATTAAGTGTCAGCTCTCTAATTCAAGTTGTTTTCATCTGGTCTTCAACAAACTTGGTCAGATGTTGTCTCTAGATGATGTCTAGGTCAAGTTCGAATATGGGTCATGTCGGGTCAAAAACTAGGTCACGGGCTCACTTGGTGCGTTTTAAACATTGAGCATGGTGTCTGCTCTCTGATTCAAGTAGTTTTCATCCAAGCTTCACCAAACTTGGTTAGATGTTGTATTTAGATGATGTCTAGGCCAAGTTCGAATATGGGTCATGGCAGGTCAAAAACTAGGTCAATGGGTCACTTAGTGCGTTTTAAACATTGAGCATGGTGTCCGCTCTCTAATTCAAGTAGTTTTCATCCGAGTTTCACCAAACTTGGTCAGAAGTTGTATCTAGATGATGTCTAGGTCATGTTCAAATATGGGTCATGCCAGGTCAAAAACTAGGTCACTTAGTGCATTTTAATCATTCAGCATGTTGTCCGCTGTTTTTTGTGAAGACAACATGCAAAATAGTCTGTGTTAATGCGGCATGTTTTTTTAACTGATTGAATGCTATTTACTTGAGTTTGGTGATAATAGAATCCTACAATAAGAAGGACTGTAACAAATATCCGGATACTCTGATATCCGCGAATCAAACAGACAATCCAGTCCGGTTAACTAGTTGTGTAATATTATCGGTCCATGTGCAGAGTTTTTGTACTGATTAAAATTTTACAAAATAAATTTTCAGTGTATCAGTTTGTTCTATTGATATTGCGAGGGTTTTAATCTTAACAATACACTCCTTGTAAAGCTGTCATTTATGATAGCGTATGGTTAATTGATAAACTGTTAAAATTATTGAATTAGGAAGGATAGATATTTTTCTGTTGAATATACATTGTAAAAATTTACACATATTGGTAAAACTGATTAAGTATTTAGGTTGATTTGTATAACTCAAAAGTTCTAAAGCTATTATGTAAATAATGGAAGAAAATAGGTCAGCCTTTTTACATTTATTGTTTATGAGGTTAGAATTCACCTTGATTTCTGTCTTCTGTGCAGAATTGAGACTTTGGAATCTGAATTTTGTACAAAAGAGCAGATATTTATCTTAAAAGATATAAACTAATTTTAAACATTTTAATGCACTAACAAGATCTGAAGGGAAACACACATGAAATTGTATTGAACTTCGTGAATTCTTTGTCTTTCACTTGTGAAATCGATGAATAAGTATGAACATTATTCCCTTTATGCAATATTACACTTAGTCATGGACCAAAGATACAATAACAGTTTGTGGTTCAATTGGTGATTTGCCTACCATGGTTTGCGGATCTATTTGGACTGCCATATGGGCCACAGGTGGAAGTAACGTACCCAGGATAGTATTTTTCATATATATATATTTTTAGGAGACCAATATATTCAAATAAATATATAAAATCATGTTTAATGAGAAAAAAATTGACAAAGAGCCATGAAAAAAAATCCCCACCCTCTGATATTGGAATCATCACAAGGTCATTAACTAGACTTTATTATAGACCTGTCTTCGCGGGCCGCAAAAATGTCAAAAATAGCTTTAATCCAAAGCATCCCTTGATCCTCCTATGGGCCATTGGACAACCTTTCAAAAAAAGTTTACTTCAAAAATATCTGTCCAGCCGTTAACTCACAGTCGGTCGAAAACCGAGCAATATTTCGAGTCCGTTTGTCAACCCGAATAAATCTTCCACAGACTTTCAAACAATATTTTTGAGTTTTTGCCCCTTAATCGATAGCTCGCGTCCTATTCCTTTGAAACAACGAAGCGTGTCAAATAATGCATGCATATGCTACCACTTACCCCTAAAAACTTATTCCAAAATGTTATATTTTCTTTGCAACAACTGTTATAACTCTAAATTTGATTTACTTGGAAACGAAAGTAGCCATCGCTCTTGAACCCGGCTTAGCAGTGAATTACACTGACAGAGCCAGGCACATAAATATCCAATCAACAACAACAACGATGTTTTGATTAATGTAAATAAATGAAAAATACTTATCATTCTGATTGTATTGGAATAATTTTAAGGGGTAAGTGGTTGCATGTGAATGCATTATTTGACACGCCTCGTTGTTTTAAATGAATAGGACGCGAGCTATCGATTAAGGGGCAAAAACTCAAAAAATATTGTTTGAAAGTCTGTAGAAGATTTATTCGGGTTGACAAACGGACTCGAAATATTGCTCGGTTTTCGACCGACTGTGAGTTAACGGCTGGACAGATTTTTTTAAAGTGAACTTTTTTTGAAAGGTTGTCCAATGGCCCATAGGAGGATCAATGGATGCTTTTGATTAAAGCTACTTTTTACATTTTTGCGGCCCGCGAAGACAGGTCTATGATAAATTCTAGTTAATGACCTTGTTATGATTCCAATATCAGAGGGTGGGGATTTTTTTCACGGCTCTTTGTCATTTTTTTCTGATTAAACATGATTTTATGTATTTATTTGAATATATTGGGCTCTTAAAAAAATTAAATAACAAAAAAATACTATCCAAGGTACGTTACTTCCACCTGTGATATGGGCCACAAACCAAAGCCCTTTTATCAATAAAATATTCAACCTGTCTATATGATATTATCAAAAAGATCTATATGTTGCATTGATAATAGTGACTGATTTGGAATAAATTAATGGTTTCCAGAAAACTGGAAGAAAAGTACCTTGGTCAAAAAGTGTAGAGGAATTTTCGAGGAAAGCCTTCAAAAGTTACCTCACCAGATCTACGACAAGTGTCCATAACGCAGACATAATCCTTGCTCAAAACACATGTCTTGAACTGTCTGAAAGAACATCGGCTCAAATAAGATCGAAATTAAACAACATGAAGTTGGGGAAATCAAATTGATCTATTGTTGTACAGAGGAACTGGAAACATGTTTTAAACAGGAGATGATGTTTGCAAATTTTAAAAATGTTGCCAGTGAATAATGTTTACCAAACATTTATTTGTTTATGCCCCCAGAAGGAGGGCATATAGAGATAGGACTGTCTGTCCGTCTGTCCGTCACACTTTGCGTTTAGGTTTCGAAAAATGCTCATAACTTCTATGTCCCTTGAGATATAAACTTTATATTTGGTATGCACGTGTATATGAACAAGGCCTTTCCATGCGCACAAAAATTTGGTTTACTAACGACTCGCCCCCTTAACGAATCGCCCCATAACGACTCGCCCCACTTTTTATAACGACTCGCCCCACTTTTATAACGACTCGCCCCACATGTATAACGACTCGCCCCACATAGATAACGACTCGCCCCATCATTACTTATATGGTAGGATTTTTATTTAATTTCGATTTTATTGTGTTTTAAGTCGGTAAAAACTGGTGGGGTATTGACAAAATATCTTAAGATTTGGCAAATTAGAAGTTTGATGAAATTTGTTAAAATGCTTTACTTTAACTGTCACCTTTTTCAGGAACTTTCAACAGAAACTGGAATACTGTATCGGATCGCATCCTGCATGATATGTTCAAGATTTCTACACCTGGAATTTTATCAACTCTTGCAATTAATATTATGCGTTACCACAGTAACATAAGTATGTTTTTGCGTATATAATATATAACGACTCGCCCCATCATTTTTATTAAACATTACATTTTTAGCATCTATGTTAAATTTAAACAGAACAGATGAGTAGAAAGAGAAATATATAAGAAAAACTTTTTTGTGTTGATGGTTTATTAGATACGTATGTACTTATATACAGCAACAACAACAACTTATAAAAATAGAAAGTTACGCAGTGTGTATAATAAAATCAATATATTGAATTAATAAGAAACGTTTACAAAAAGACAGTAATACACCAGTAATCAATATAATTGTATCTTAATATTATCAACATTGAATTTATGAAAATGATTTTATTCAAACGTTTTATTCATAACAAATTTAAACACTATTTACACAAACAACAACAACAACAGCAACAACAACTATTTACACAGGTCCGTACATGGCTGAACACAAGTCCAGCAGCTGACTAGTTGAGATGGAACGCTCGTTGTATCTTTTCCACACTCCCCAGAGTTTCCCCTGTACCTGAAGTGTCTGTTTATTCTGATGTCTCCTCAACTTTCCCTCTCACTAACCGCACCTGTGTATTCAGCAGCTTCGCCTCTTTACACAACAGTTGAAGCAACAAGCAAAAGGGGAGATTTCCTTTCTTCGCCCGTCGGTTCAGGCGATGATGCCAGCCCTCGCAGTCGTTGTTGGTGCGTATGGACCGACCGAATACGCAACAACTATCAATAGGCCACAGTGGGTTTGTCATCCACGTCCGTTCTGGGTAGTCAAAGTATCTGTCCGTCGCGTCAGTGTCCGATTTCGTCCGTAATGTGTCGAAAACAGGTCGAATGTCCTCCACGGGTAGTAGCGGCAGTGCAAATGTCTTTCTGAGGAGTGCATACACGTTACAGCGCTCGTTGTATGCAGTCTGAAAATATATAAATTATTATACATTATATGTATACTAGAGTATATATGATATATGTGACAATATGCATACTAATTACACTGTTCATTTCAGAAAAACGCGACTCATTTCATTAATACATGGAAATAAACACATGGAATTATAAATACAATATATACAATATACCTGCAATCCGAATTATTGAACCTTCCGATAGAGGGCCTGTCCAAAGTGAAAAGCGCAGCCTTGGATATCAGGTTGGGGAAACACGTCCCTTATGGCCTGCCACAGTCCAGCCTCGTAATCCACCACAAACGACTTAACCTCGATTGACGGCAGATGTTGCAGGATAGCGGATAACACCTGAAAACCAAAGTAGTAGAGATAAAAAAGGCACATAAGTAATGCACCGGGCATGTTTATTATAAGACAATATGTAGGATAGCGGATAACACCTGAAAACCAAAGTAGAAGAAATGAAAAAAAGGCGCTTAAGTAATACACCGGACATGTTTATTATAAAAGTATTGCTGGCCATTTACATACCTTTTTGTAATCTTTTCGCTTTTTCCCTGACATCAGGACAAAGCACAGCGGAATTTGCTTCATACAGTCGCCAGCTCTGATGAAGGCGTGGACAGATAACATCTGTTTGAACGGTGCCCGGACCACATTGAATGTACCATCCAGGTACCATGTCTTCGCACGGGACAGTAAAGTTAGTTGATCATCAGTGGCGAACAGGATGTGCCGTCTCTCCTTTACCGATATCGTCTCCCTGTAGAAATTTTTGCCAAGTGCTCTTTGTAGGTATTCTTCATCGATCTATTCAAAGACAATAAATGGTATAATAATACATGTTTATGATACTATCAAATCATAACATATATAAAGAAATCAGTAAATAACAATCAACAATTACTTTGGCAAATTTTAACGATCCCAATTATGAATATGAATTTGTATCACAATATCCTAAAAAAACACAAATTATTTAAGAACAAAGACGATGGTGGCGTAACATTTCATGAAATCTAGCTAGAAAAATTTTACGCGTCATGCCGACAGAGAAAAGCTTTTTCTTATATATTTTCCTATATCAACCTTCATATTCGTGTTTTAACAATTCTAAAGATCCCAATAAGGCATAACACTTACGTCAAATTCAAGTGAAGTCGGATCTTGCGGTCTAAGGCCCTATCTTGCGCGACTACACAGGTTGCTCAAAGCCGCCTGTGAACATCGCGCAGCTTCAGGCTGGTCGTCGGTTGGTGGCAGTTGCTGGTTGACGTGCCTAATAACATTCGTTGTTGTTTCAAAGACATCGGCAACAGCGCATTTTTTCAACTGCAAGTAAAGTAAAAATCATTTTAAATATCTGCAAATATATTCTTAACGATTTTAATATGTGAACATGGGAAAAGCTTATTAGTATGCATATCTTCGATTGTACGTTTAAGAAGTACTTACCAGTGTTACCACATTTTATGTGATGCCACCGTGAACAGTTGTCACATGTCACCGCTCTGGAGTTTTGGTACACCCGTCGTAGACAAAACAAACAAGGAGGCGCAGGCATGGTGTTAGTCGAATTATCAATTTAAAATAATGGTATACTAAAATCATGTATACATCTTTAAATACTAAACTCCGCAGTGGCACGTATTACTCAATTAAAGTTATAACCATTAAAGTAATTAAACAAATCGTGGACTTAATTGATTTATCACAAATGGTTTCTTGTTTATTTGAAACCATTGCAAATTTTCCGCGATGATTGTTCACACCTTCAAATTAAAAGAACCGCTATTTAATTAGCATTTAATGTTTATTTGAAACCATTGAAAACTTTCCGCGCTAATTGTTCACACCAAAATTTAAAAGAAACGCCATTTGATTAGCATTTTAAAGTAAAGTTTGTGTGAAAAACACAAAAGGACTGATACGCATTTTTATAATATGAAAAAATATTTTTAAAACGTGTGTTGTATATTCAGATCAACAGGTAATAAATAGGTAGATTTAAGATTATAATGGTAATTTTAAAATTATAAATAAAAAATTATCATACAGATGAATTGTGTTCGTAAAATTTCGGCAAAAAATAAATTTCGGCAAAGACCTTTTTTCATTTTTCTTACCTTTCAATACCCGTATATATGAAAATATCTTTACCACAAAGCAAGGTATTCACGCTTTCGAGATTATGACACGTGTATTGTTGATTGCCATCACCCGCCCGCGGTAATGAACCTGTCAATTATGTTGTTAATTCATCGGTCTCCTTTATAACGATAATCCCTAAATTCTTGAGTAATTTAACCTGGGCATCTTTAATTGTCGATATGATCTTAGCCTTTGCTTCTTTTTATAAATATAAAGGAATGTATGACATGAGACAAATGTGCCGATATCCAATAGTCTTGCTTTATGATAATATTGTCACTGAACAAAAATGTAAAAAAAACATCATAAAATAAAAATTATTACTTTTCAGAATATGCCTGCAATAGACGTATATAAGGTCCGGTATAAGGCAAAAAACCGCTGAACGATGGTTATCAAACAATGCCGAACCTTAAATTCATATTATGAATTGATTTCATTTATATTACCATATATAATATAACATTTTATTTTGATAGGGCGAGTCGTTATATGTGTGGGGCGAGTCGTTATAAAAAGTGGGGCGAGTCGTTATGGGGCGAGTCGTTAAGGGGGCGAGTCGTTACATTACCAAAAATTTTGACCTCTTGACCTTGACATTGAACTTGGGGTCCGCGTTTAGGTTTCGAAATCTGTGTTTAGGTTTTGAAAAATGCTCATAACTTCTATGTCCCTTGAGATATAACCTTCATATTTGGTATGCATGTTTATATGGACAAGGCATTTCCATACGCACAAAAATGTTGACCCCTGTGACCTTGACGTTGAACTTAGGGTCCACGTTTAGGTTTCGAAATCTGTGTTTAGGTTTCGAAATATGCTCATAACTTCTATGTCCCTTGAGATATAACCTTCATATTTGGTATGCATGTGTATATGGACAAGGCATTTCCATACGCACACAAATTTTGACCCCTGTGACCTTGACGTTGAACTTAGGTTCCGCGTTTAGGTTTCGAAATCT
Source organism: Dreissena polymorpha (assembly GCF_020536995.1). Lineage (NCBI taxonomy): Eukaryota > Metazoa > Mollusca > Bivalvia > Myida > Dreissenidae > Dreissena > Dreissena polymorpha. Next base: position 95,690,463 of record NC_068356.1, read on the forward strand.
GCGTTTAGGTTTCGAAAAATGCTTATTACTTCTATGTCCCTTGAGTTATAACCTTCATATTTGGTATGCATGTGTATATGGACAACGCCTTTCCATACGCACAAAAAGGTTGACCCCTGTGACCTTGACGTTGAACTTATGGTCCGCGTTTAGGTTTCGAAATCTGCGTTTAGGTTTCGAAAAATGCTCATTACTTCTATGTCCCTTGAGATATAACTTTCATATTTGGTATGCATGTGTATATGGACAAGGCCTTTCCATGCGCACAAAAATGTTGACCCCTGTGACCTTGACCTTGAATTTAGAGTCCGTGTTTAGGTTTCGAAATCTGCGTTAAAGTTTCGAAAAAAGCTCATAGCTTCTATTAAGCGTTTATAAGCATAAGTCATCCTATGGTTACAGCTCTTGTTTGATGATTATTTTAAAGAACTTCTAAATGTGTATTATTCAGTTTAGTTTAATTTGTAAAGAAATGTATGCTTGCATTCTATATTACCTATTTGTATCTTTGTATTTTCTAAGCTTGTTAATCTTGTTAAGCTAGTCAAATTTAAAATGATAGTCTCCGTATCGATGGCATCAGCAGCAGCATCTTTAACCAACTTGATAGTCTCCGTCTAAAAACCCCCTCTTTAGCTCCACTTAAAAAAAATTTACAATGAATTTAGTTTAACCATCATCAACACATCAGCTAGCCATTATCTTATGTTTAGTCATGTTACATGCCAGGTCATATTTTTTATGGACATTGTACTGTTTTGTGGTCTGTGAAAATGTTACACTGTTTTTATACGCCTGTTTGAAAAACATGACGTATTATGCGACCCCAATAACAGGCTGTGTCAAGCACTTTGTCCAGACTTTAATTCTAATAGTAATAATCCGATCAAACTTGGTCAGAAATTGCATCTGGATTATATCTAGGCCAGTCGGGTCAAAAACTACACTGATGTGCCACAAGTGAACGTCAAAAAACTAAATGGCTGACGTCAACAATAAATGTGCTTCATAAAACAAAGCGTTTTAACATATTAAACACCAACCATTTACCTTAATATTTGGTAATATAGCCTTTCGCTTTTATTACACTCTGTATTCTCCTTGGTAAGCTCGAATACAAGTTTCTGATATATTCAACGGAAATGTTTATCCAGATGTCCCGAATGGCTGCCTCAAGCTTATTTTGTGTGTCTACGATATCAGTTTGATTTTTTAGTTGTCTTGTAAGCCTATGCCATACTTTCTCTATTAAATTTAAGTCCGGACTTTGGGCAGGCCAGATGATAGAATGAATTCTATGTTCTGTTTTTAACTGGCTTACAGCCCGGGCTCTATGTATCGGGGCGTTGTCGTCCTGGAATATGTACCTTCCATCCGGGAAATGGCGAGCTACAACGGGCCAGAGATTATCTTCTAGGATGGAAATCGGGATGGAAATATACTTTTCAGCATTTATGTTATCTTTAGAACACTCCAGTTATGTCCGATAAAGTTCTTTTCCTGTTTTAACGATCCGTAACAATGCCCGACTTTCGCTCGATTGGTCACTGTCGACTACTTACATTTATCCCGGGTACTCCTAAGTATACTTACATTTACGCCGGGTACGGTAAATTTATTTGCACTTACCCGGACCGATTGCCTTAAAACGATATTGTTTATCTTAAACATACTTCTCTTTAAAAAAAAACTGCATCAAAATACTTTTTGAGTATGAGTTTCGATAATATAGAGGCCATTTAACAGACAATTGACATAAATGTGAACATAATTAATTTTAAAAAAAAGGCCAACAACGACCGATTTAGCGTGAACAATTCCCGGGTACGTTTTAGTATATTTACCGTACCCGGGGTACATGTTAGTATACTTTAAGAGTACCTGGGGTACATGTTAGTAGTACCCGAGCCGACAATGACCAATCAAGCCCGACTTTCACGTTCATTTATTTTTGCCGGGGCTCCTTTTCTTGGTAAGTTTTTAACACTATTCCGTGCGCAAAATCTATTAATAATCCCAGCTATTGTAGTCCGTGGTATGCCTAATCTTCGGGAAATTACTGTTTGTCGAAGGCCTTATTTAAACAATGACACTACAGCCGTTTTCGTGTCAGGGGTTAGTTCTTTCCTTTCACCTACCATGACTGTTTATAACACTTTTTCGGCTGCAAATTACGTCATTTTCTAGATATAAATACGTCATGATGAGGTCACGAAGCATAGAAAAATAATTAATAATAGGAAGGGATATAACCCTTACATTTTTATTTAAGTAGAACGTTGTTTATATACTGCCCTTACCAATGCAGCCATTATTAAAAACGTTATGACGTTCACTTATGGCACAAGTCTGTAGCTCTGGTCACTTTGTGCATTTACAGCATTTAAGGTCATATTGTCCAGACTTTAATTTAAATAATATTCATCCCATCTTAACCAATCTTGGTCAATAGTTGCATATTGATGATATCTAGGCCACGTTCAAATATGGGTGATGTTGTGTTAAAACTATTCAATGTTTTGTCCGGTCTCATTCAAACAGTTTTTACTACTCTTCACAAAACTTTGTCAGTATAGTTGCATTTGGGTGCTATTTAGGTTTAGTTAAAATATGGATCGTGTTTGGTAAAAAGCTTGGTCAGACAGTCACTTCTAGGTGAAGATCTGGTGTGGGATTGCATATGGGGTCAAAGCGTTAAATATTTAGGTCACTGTTATTAAAAATAGAAATTTGGTTTCCGAATCAGCGGCGTAGCTAGCATTTTTTTAGTAGTAGGCCCGGATATGATACATAAAAACGGGGGTCCGGGGGTCCTCCCCCTGAACATTTTTAAATCCTATAACGCCTGTAGTGAGATTTAAAGCATATCTAGACAAATAATAAGATAAGAAAATATAAGACTTTGGCCTGTTTTTCTTTGATATTTTACTGTTTTTTAGAAGCGAGTTAGAATATATACACATAGAAAGAAGTAGAGTTGATAATTGGAAGATATGTTCTTTGAACACGACCACAATCCATTGTCTGAGGATTATGTCAATATGAATTGCAGATTTCTAACACCTCAACCCCCTCAGGGTCAACATTTAAATACATTTTTCGTCGTTGATTCATTATATTATTTTTTTCATGTTTCAAAACAAATTGTAGGCCTGGGCCTGCTGTGCCTAATAGCAGCTACGCCCCTGCGAATGATAACTACTTAGGAATGACGTTTTTTTTTTAAAGTTGGTCTGTAGGTAGCTTAGGGAAAATCTGGTGTGGGATTGCATAGGAGGTTTTGGCGTGACGTCACAACAGGGGTTTTCCGTTACTAAAAATAAATTATAAATTGGCCGTCACATTCTCGATCGCGGCCATTCACATGTTATCACATGCTATACCCTGTTTCCCATGTAATACAACCATTACATATTTTTTTATATTACACATGTGAAATACAACATTTTAAAGCGTTTTCATTGGCTTAGTTTTCGTTTATTGACCAATCCCATTTTGTTATTTTGCTGAAATGACGTTGCAACGTCAAATGACGTCACGAAATATCAACAACATTCAGGATTTTATCATTATGTTTGCGTAAATATTTATTTAATTTGCTCATTTAAAACATGTGATAAAAAAGATCTGACACTCGTTGTCATATCATACCATATTTTATTAAACTCGTCCAGGAAATTCGTTAGTAAGCTCGCCAAAGGCTCGCTTACCAACAAAATTCCTGAACTCTTTTAATAAAATATGGTATGATATGACAACTCGTGCCAGATCCTATATATCAGATTTAAGGTCGTCCGAAGACTGAATACTGACAATTTCACAATACAAAACTATAAATACCCGTATTCTTTCTTAAAGTTAGACTTTAATTAATGTAGGAGCGATTGTCCGCCCTGTCAAAACATCGTAGGAGCGATTGTCCGCCCTGTCAAAACATCGTAGGAGTGACTGTCCGCCCTGTCAAATTTAGCGTAGGAGCGATTGTCCGTAGGAGCGATTGTCCGGATACCCAAATATCTAGGTCACTGTTACCAAAAATAGAAATTTGGTTTCCGGATGATAACTTTACTAAGGAATGACGGATTCCCTTTGTCGGTGTGTAGAAATACCGAAATCCCCGTAATTACCGAAAACCCCCGAAATCCCCAGAAATCCCCAATAATATTCATTATTTATCAAAATACTGCGGATATTAATATAAAATATTGCAAAATACAATGAATTCACAGATGAAACATTGTTTTTATCCCAGTTTGGTTGTGAAAAACTTAAATAGAAATTTTGCGACACATCTTAAAACAGCAAATATGCATGATAGTTCTTTTGTTCAAGTAATATCAGCCTCGCTATTTTGCGATTTCAATTGACGTTTTCGTAAAAAGTGACGAAAGCTAACCCTGGAGCGAATAAATAAACAAACACGCAATTCTGTCATTTCCTGAGGTATTGTATTCTCACAGTTCACTTGTTGCTGACCGGTGTATTGATGCAGTTGATAACGAGCACCCCGACGGGACTACACTAGGGTACTAATACACCGTGTACCATGTGCAATACCCGATCCAAGCAACAACGTGTCAAAACGGGGATTTCGGTAATTCAACCTGTTTAAAATGCGCTCGCTCGGATATCGATATCACCGTTACTCCGATAAACGACCATAATTTATCATGCTTATGTACAAAGTAATTACAGTTGAATGTTTCCAATTTTTGAGCAATGAGTAAATTGCTGCATCGAATCCATTAAAGCATGAGTAAGAAACGGGATCTAGGAAATCTAGGTAATTCTACATTTTAGAATGACCGAAATCCCCGCTAAGAGGCAGCGTATGGTGTCCAGATTGCTTAAAAAATAATATGAATATCATTATTTGTACATTAACAGTTATGCGATTTCTACAATAAGTAAGCACTATAATGATTTTTTTGACTCTTGCATGTTTGTACAGTGGGGATTTCGGTACCGGCACGCGTCTATGCTCTTGTGTAGAATTACTGAAAACCCCGCTAAGAGCATTTTTCTCTATATGTATATAGTGAAAACATGTGAACACTAGAAGTCACATTTTTGGCCCAATTTTCCTGAAATTTGGTCAGAACATTTGTTTCCTTGATACAAGAGTTGAGTTCGAAAATGGTTCCGGTCAGTTGAATAACATGGCTGCCGGGGGGGGGGGGAGTGCAGTTTTCTTATATTTATATAGTAAAAAAGCTTGTGAACACTCTAGAAGTCACATCATTTGCCCAATCATCATGAAACTTGGTGAAAAGATTGGTTATACATGTATCTCAGACGAATTCGCAAATGGTCCCGATAGGTAAAAAAAACATGGCCGCCAGGGGGGTGGGGCAGTTTTCTTTATGTGACTAGAGAGAAACCCTGTGATCGAACACTCCAGAAGTCACATTTTTTGCCTAATCATCGTGAAACTTAGTCAATACATTGGTTTTATTGATTTCTCGGACAATTTGAAAAATGGCTCAGATCGGTGAAACACACTTTTTAGCTCACCTGATTGCTCAGGTGAGGTTTTAGGATTGGTCTTTGTCCGCCGTCCTTCCGTCCACATTTGGTTTGTAAACACTCTAGCATTCACATTTCTCAAGCATTCTTTATCAAAGTTGCTGAAAGATCTCAGTCAAGTTTGATAATGAGCAAATTCACATAATAAATGCCATAATTATTTCCCTTAGATGGTCCAAATTTTCATTATATTATACAAAATCCTTGTAAACACTCTAGAGGTCACAATTTTGTTTCTGATTTTTATGAATCTTGGTCATATTTATTTTTGTAAGCAAAGTTTGATGTTTGGTAAGGGGGGTCAACTCAAAATATAGGTCACCAGGTAAAATCTTACAAAAACAAAAACACTCCATATGCCAGAGTTTTGGTTCAATAATGATGAAACTTGACCAGGATGTTTGTCTGGACAATATCTAGGTAAAGTTTGACGTTTGGTAAAGATTAAATGAACCGACTCCTCTCAGGTGAGCGAACTAGGGCCATCTTGGCCCTCTGGTTTGTCTGTCTGACTAATGTCTACAATAAGTAAGCTCTATAATTATTTTTTGACTCTTGCAGGTTTGTACAGTGGGGATTTCGGTACCGGCGCGCGTCTATGCTCTTGTGTAGAATTACCGAAATCCCCGCTAAGAGGCAGCGTATGGTGTCAAGAGTGCTTAAAAATTAATATTAATATCATTTTTGCACATTAACAGTTATGCGATGCCAAGAAACAATCATACCGATAACATATTGACCCTTAAAGGCGTAAATATGGAGGATTTCGGTACTCGGTGGGCGAATGTAGAATTACCGAAATCCCTGGCCTAAGTGATAATTTTTCAACAGAAGTCACCAAAGGGGATATTGTTGTTTTGTCTGTCTGACTGATTTCTACAATAAGTAAGCACTATAATGATTTTTTAGACTCTTGCAGGTTGGTACAGTGGGGAGTTAGGTACCGGCGCACGTCTATGCACTTTTTGAGTGGTGAAAGGTCAAGGTCAAAGTTCAAATATATGGGGGGGGGGGGGCATAGTTTTCACAAACACCTCTTGTTTAGTATTGATTTTTGTTTTGTATTTATTACAGTAGTTTACAATATCATTTAAGATTAGCTGTACTGATACGGGTGACGTTGAAAATAGAACCTGATCGTCTGCATACGATAATAAAAATGAGTTTATTTGATCAATTGTGATGATTTCTTTAATATTGGAGTTTATTTTTTCGGTTAAAAGGCAATCTCTATTTATCTCATAATTGCGAAACACAATCGCTTACTCTATTGTATGTAAATATAAATGTGAGCTTGATTGGTAATGCTACTTAAACATGACAAAAATTATTATGGTCCTCGTTACATGTTATAGGTCTAAAGTGACGATATTACTGTTCAAAATAAATTCTTATTAATAATAAGATACCTATACTGTTGTAAATAATTAATTAGCGAGTTAAACCCACGAACACCATTTAAACACAACAAAAAAGGACACCAGTTTGTGTATATTAACTTTTTACCAATCGTATTGCCATGACACATTACACATGCTTTTTGTGATATTAGAGAAAAAACACATAAACATATCATTCCTCGTAGTAATAGTGTCGGCGACGGCATCGTGGGTTTAAGCCACGACCACATTTGCGACAGGTCTGTCACGTCCGTCTCCGTCAGCCCTCGCGTCAGTCACTACAGACAGAGCCCCACCCCCCAATTTGATTTAATTATCTATAGATCGTTTACACAATACAAACCAAGAGATTAACGCTTTTCATCTTATATTCATTTACCTACGTATTGTTTATCCCTTATGATTAAAATATTAAAAGATATAAATCTGTATAATATAGATAACTAAAGCCAGTTATGTGTTGCGTGTCCTCTGTGTTCACGTGTAGCCACGTGTTCGGACGTAAGCTGCTCCACCACATGCTGGACAAACTGGACCCTTGACATCAGAGGAGTGACTGGAGGACTGTGCGTTGTTTTTTGGGCCGTTTTTGGGTTTTATACGCTGGCTGTCAGTTATGTGGATAAACATCAGTATTAACTGAAACCTGTTTCTTGAGAAGAATCGTCTTAACCATGATGTTCCCTTGATAGGGAGGTGTTTATTTAAATATTGTTATGTATAGATATTAGACGAGTTAAAAAGATATAGTTGGCATTAACAAGTAACAAAACATGTGTATGATAACAAAGCATTAACAAGTAAGCAAACATGTGTATGTTTACAAAGCATTAACAAGTTAGCCAACATGTATATGTTAACAAAGCATTAACAAGTAAAGCAAGCATGTGTATGATAACAAAGCATTAACAAGTAAGCAAACATGTGTATGACAAAGCATTAACAAGTAAGCAAACATGTGTATGTTTACAAAGCATTAACAAGTTAGCCAACATGTATATGCAAGTAAAGCAAGCATGTGTATGATAAAGCATTAACAAGTAAGCAAGCATGTGTATGATAAAGCATTAACAAGTAAGCAAACATGTGTATGATAACAAAGCATTAACAAGTAAGCAAACATGTGTATGTTTACAAAGCATTGACAAGTTCTCGATTGACCTGCAGGAATACACATGTCGGTTGCGGTTGTGTGATCAGAATGTTATTATTCATTATTGACTTAAAAGTAAGCAGCTGCAGCTGTCATGTACGAATAGAATTAACATATATATGCAATACTATTTTCACACATGGGACGGATTTGTATTTTGGAATACAAATGTTATATTTAAAGAAGAAATATTTATTTACATTAATTTTAATTTGGTCAATTGTTTTCGGGCTCCCAACCCCAACCCACGCCGTTTACCAGTGAATGATGTGTCCAGGTTTTCCTGAAATAGTTTATCTTTCGTCTGTTCGTTTTCCCTCTTTAGCCGCGGTCACCTTAACGGTTTTCCGAATAATTGCAAACGATTTGACCCACAAAAACATGTTCGTATGGGCGGGAAACTATGCATAATATTGCTGCTATAAGCCTAATTTGAATTTGATTTTAATAGGATACATATAACTGTTCATTTATTACGTTTGAAGTATATGAAAAACAACTTTAAGCTCGTATTAATCACCGTTGACTCATAAATTAAATAAGTTTTTATCATACTTGCCATCCGTTAGAAGTTTAACGACTTTATTTAATTTATACCTCAATATGCTTAGTAATCGGTGATAAATCGTTGTAAGTAGGATGTGGTTAACTGGAAACTTTCCAATCCGTTTGCAAGTTAGTCTTTATGATGTTTTATTGGGTGCATACCTAAAATTTTATTTGATGTTGAGTCATGCTTCGCTTGATGTAATGTATAAACACTACCGCAATACACTTAGTAATCGGTGGCAAATCTTTGTAAATAGGATGTGATTAACTAAACACTTACCAATCAGCTTGCAAGTTAGTCTATACGATGTTTCATTGGGTACATACCAAACATTTCATTTAATGTTTAGTCATGCGATGCTTGATGTATGATTGGAGCTCTGAATATATTTTCGCTGAAAAACAGTTCATTAATATTGTGTTCTTAACGTAATAAGTAGCTGTACAGGATGACGAAGTATTGGTGTATTGTTGTTGCTTTTCTATGTGAGTTTAATTGTTTATTATATTACTTTTTCATAGTCGTTAGTATAATACAGACCTTGCATTTTTTGGCATGCATACATGTTGTTATACATGTGATATTCAGTTGAGACGGAATACCAATTTATTACTTTCAGGCTGTTTGGACATTACCAGCGCTGTTGATAAGTATGGGTTGAGCTACAACTACTTCGACGAGATTGCACATAACTATTGCGCTGCAAAGGGTAACGGCTGGGTGTTCAGTCTGAGGCGGGACTGTAATGGCGTGGCTCCAACATGCAACGACATCTGTACGTCAGTAAAGGCAGACATGCTTACGACTATCAACAATCAAGCAACTAAGTAAGTACTCACAAATTATAAGTTACTAATTAGTTGCATGATACAGCGATTGTAGACTGTAGATTATCGCGTGGACATTGCTCCGTTTTTGTTTATTGCAATTTGCATTTAATGCCCGCTTTTTAACTCCGTCGAGAATGGATTAGTTTCGAAATAACTTGGAACCCATTTATGAATGAAAGATTGTTTGCTTGACATATTGAATGACAACTGCGTATTATTTCTGTTGCCATTTACATTATTTGGAAGATATACAAGTGCATGAATGGAATGTTATTTTATGGCGTATTATAACAATATATGGGTATCTACGGATGTTTAAACATTATGGATTTAGGCCTCTAATGAACTTCGTGTAATATAGATTTAGTTCGTACAGTTCCATTAACCCGAACGGTCTTCGAGAATGTGCATGAAACGTAATTTGGTCACAACCAAAACAAAATATTTGTTCTAATATTCACCTTACAATATCAAATGCCTGTGTGGTGTAGAGGTAATGGTTTCGCTTTTACATCTAAACGTTCCGGGTTAGATTCCCGCAAGAGGTCAACTATTTACATCAACGTTTTGGTTTTTCTATTATACTTATTTAAGACTTTTTACAATCAGTATGGTGTTGTGAATAAGTACATACAACATTTATTTCCCAATGCGAAATTCCCCCGGTTTTATACATTATAGAAGACGTGTTTTAAATTCCAAGGTTTTGGTGAGTAATTCCTTCCTTGTCTGTGAAGTTGCCATGTAAACAGATTGTTTATTACCATATGAGTGCGGTGTATGCGGAGTGTATAAAATGTGTGCGGTGAAACTAAAATATCTTCTATTTTTCGATCAAGGATACACCAGAGATAATGTATATTCTCAAACTGTTTATTTCCCTTCTGCCATTATTTTTTAAACCATATTCTTAAAATGAATTACGACAAGAGATTGGTATTGTGTTATGTTTGTCTGAGTGGAACGTCTGAGAATCCCTTATTATTAGGTACATATTTCTTAAACTTTGATTTTGGACACAGAATACCATGGCGATAGGAAAAATGCGAAGAAAGAATATAAAATCAAAATGTCACATAATAGTGCTAAAACCTTAAAAGGGGTAATGCTTATGCACTTTTAAGTGATTTTTAATCGATGATTTGCTATTGCAGAGTTGCTTGTTTCGATGGCATCCACATCAAGAAAGATCACAAAACACTCCTGTCTAACCCAGCCCCTGGATCACAGCCAGATGCAGGGAAGCTCAGTCTGGTTACCTATGGTTATGGTTCCGGCGGATGCACCTGGTCACCAAATCATTGTGGACCAAACTACTGCTGTTGCAAAGCGTTTAGTTAGACCCAAAGAACAATAGACACAGTTGTCGGAGACAAGAATATTTTTTATTTATCTTCAGATGCATGTAAGGAAACATTTGTATGTCAGTAAATATTTCCTTATCCATTCTTCTTATCAGCATGATCATTCTATTTTTTTAGATCTCATTTTGTGGAATATTTAAGATTTCATAAAAGTTTCAACAAAGGATAAAAGATAGTGGAAAGTATAAAGCTAATTAACAAGTGTAGTTGTAACTGATACTAAATTATCATATGTTTAATAGCATTCGATTCCACAATTAACTAGCAAAACATACTGCCAATGAAAAACAATACTGTTCTATAACACTTGCATGTACTTATATACATGGACTACGCAATTTTTTTCAACACATATTTTCTCACATATAGTTGATGTAAACGCCAGTCACTGGAGTATATCCAGGCACATAAGTTAAGTAATGTTTGTGCCTCTTTATTTTAGTTCCCATTCTCGTCTGTCTTCAACCCAAGACAATGTGAGCCTCATTATGGGTAAACTCTGCTTAATGCAGATGCATAAAGTGTTGTTTCAGATTAGCCTGTGTAGCCAGCACAGGCTAATCAGGGACAACACTTTCCACGTAAAGGAATTTGTCGTTTAAAGGAAGTCTCTTTTAAACGCAAATCAAATTTAGGCGGAAAGTGTTGTCCCTGGGACGACATTTTATGCTCATGCTTTAAGCCCAGTTTTCTTATAAAATGGGTCATATGGAACCTACCCATACTTTGAACATGTTATGTCCTTTTTTTGAATGTGTTAAATCATGTTTTGCATTTTTATTTAAGAGATTTGTTACGCAAGCGTTGGAATATATAATATCAAAGTCCTAACTTTAGATGCAATAAAGAGTGTTAATGACACTGTGTGTTATACATGTAGCGTTAGTTTTTAGTTGGTCACATGGAAAGAATTCATGTTTCTGAGCATAGCTTTTGCAAGGAAAAATTCCTTTGACCACAATATGATGGGCATTGGTTGATAATTGTCATATTTTGTTAAAAATAGTTTAGTACTTCATTGATGTTATACAAAATATCGTGAGTAGCCATTGAAAAAATAAATTCGCAATTTAACAGAACTTAAGGACGTACGCGGCAGTTTTAATACAAATTTTGCTCCACTTAGAATTTGATAATGTTTGGTATTAAGGTAGAACCATCTGTTGTGAATAGAAAAATCAAATAAAAATCATGGGTCACCAGTGTTGTTAATTTTTTACATCAAACAAACATATTTCAGCACAATAACAATTCACCAATAAGGTAATAACACAAAAACTAGAGTAAATGAATGAGAAAAGTGTTGAAAACAACCTCTATTTCTCACAAAATATGTAATACTGATTTAATTTGACTGCAAATTAATTTTTTTTAACATGAATCCAATTTTAAACATAAACAAAAACAACAGAATTTCACATTTGAAAATAAATAAAATGCATCAAATTCAATGAAAACCATGTACATGGTGCAGGTCAAAACACATACTAGTGCATGTATTGCTGTATGCCAATGAAAAAGTAGATTTAAATGTAAACGAAAACACAAATTATGTGTAGCAATATGAGTAAAAGAAGAATAATACAGTAAATAACTGAAAACAAGATGTATACAATATATCAAAGAGGCCGTCCAACAGATTTAGGCATGTAGTGAAGCTTGTCAATAAATACTTAACATGCTTTATATTGGTAAATTTAAACATTTGAAATAAAAATCTCCAGTAAAAAAACAATAATACAATTTAAAAAAAGGAAAAAAAGTAACCCTAAATAGGGCTCGAACCACTGACCCCTGGATTCCTGGAGTAAAAAGCCTCCCGCCTAGACCACTCGACCATCCACGCTCATGTTTAGATCGGATGTATTTTTTCGGCGGAGCTGACTACGCCAGCTTTTCACCTTACGTGACCTTTGTTAGCGTCCAATAGAATTCAAATAACCAGAACATGTCCGCGTCTTTGTAACACCGTTTTACTGCGTGTTCAGCATGAAACAATTTTATCTCTAATGAAAAGGCTTAATAGATAGAACAGTTTTACGCTCAATCTCGACATCAATACAGTTTGTGCGTCCACCTTTATTTTCAGAAGATGTTCAGCGCGAGAACGTTTGCACTCAAAGGCTATGTTCTCATATTTAGTACTAACTTCCATATTCCTGTCAACATGTTAACATGTAAAAGTATAGAGAGAAGTGGAAGCGAAGACTCACTTTAATGCATTGCATTTCAACCCGCGAGGTATATCGGGTCAATTTGCGGCCACTGTGTGTGAATGTCAGAGTTTACATACAGGTCATCGCTGCGTCTCTACCCTATGTGCTGATCGGAGTTCGCGACCAGGAAAATAATCGTTACATAATAAAGACGCTATAGCGTGAACTAGGTAAACTGGAATTTTCTTTAGACCAGACAGATGTTAAATGAAGATATCCAGCGATATAATATGGTATGTCTATAATAGATGCTTAATGTGTTTTCAACAATACCATGATAAATATGATTTTTAATTAATTTAACAAGAATTATTCCATCATATTGACTAATGAATTAAGCATGAGCGCGATGATTCTCGATACTGTTAATAATCGAATCAAAAAGCAATGCCAGACAAACCACTAAAACAGGTTTGTTCGAAGAACGCGCGTATAAATATTTAAAATATGTACGGATACTTCGCGTGTGGCCGGTTGACTCATATGTTTTAATTTCACTTCCATTCTTCTTTTGGTTTTCTGTTTTGTATCTATAGGTTTATGACCAGCAATATGTAATAATGTAAAATAAGCCGCGAAAACTCCGCGTATCATCCCGTACTGCGTTTGATGCAGCTTAGAACTGCACAGAAAAAGACATTCGCTATCTTTGATCTCATTCATTGAACTCTTTACCTTTCATTAACTCCAACCACAATCAACGCCGTATATCTTTTTAAAGATATTTCTTGTTAGCTATATAAGCAATCCTCAAAGTTTCCCAAAATACCGTTTCGCATCGATACGACGCTTTATCTGTTGGACTTCCCCTTTAAAGGGGCATATTAAAGGTATATAATTTTCATGGACAAAAACTGTCCATTTTTTACCTTGCGTTCATTTTAAGCATGTTTTGTCGTTCTAACATTGTTTACATTCTTTTTTATCCGATTATCCGAAATATATTGCACTTATTTCGCAACCGGTGTTTCAGTAAAAAAATATTTGCGTGAAACTAAACTGCCGCGTACGTCCTTAAATCACTGCGCTTAATAAGTTTATTCAAATCCCAGATACTTTCCAAAAGATACTTGCACATAAACGCAATTAATTATATTTTTTGAGTGTATGAGAGTAGTCCGGAATTCCGTACATTGAACAGTGTTACATCCTTTACGCTGCGCGCAGACACAGTGATGCAGCCAAAGTTCAGGGGATTTATCTCGAATCAGCATTTAAAATATTCGAATCTATTCATGCCTCCTGACGTTTTGTAGAGATCATTTAAGGTGAAAAGTTGGGTAAAACAGCTATGCCGAAAAAGCGCACGAGTGTTCTATACCGATGTTAAGTTAAGAGACTGGTTGACACCGTGTGAACTACTAGAATAACAAGTAATGAATCAACAACAAAGTAAGGGTAAACAGCGCTGTCTTTATGACTACATATTTCGTGAGTAAAAACTACAACTCGCAGATTTATTTTTTTAATTTATTTTCATCAATTATCATATTATATATTTTGAATTGTATATGTTGTCAAAAAAGTTCTGTTAAGGGAATTTCCATCATGAAATTATATTCTTAGTGTGATAGGTATTCGATAGTCCAACAATATTCATTTAATATGATGGCGCTTGCACATTTTTTATATTAACTGGTTCTCATTATACCATTTCCATAATATGTTTAATGCTTTCAGAACGTCAAAAAAGAGACATGTTGTTGTTGTTTTGTCTTAGTTATCTCTATACATGTACATAAATATGGGGATAAACAGTGCACACACATCTCGTTTTATATAAGCATTGGTAGTTTATTCGGACAGCCGCTATGCTGTTTACGTGTATATCTTTTGCTCGATCAAATTTAATTGGGCATCGAACGGTTGGTGATGACTGAACTCGGAAACAAGAAGAGTTCAGACCGGCGGGAACCGAAAAATGTCTAGATGTCAGGATTGTACATTATTGCAAAGTGAATTCGCTGAAAGAGGAATCGAGTTGATGCCGCCGCATTTAAATTCTGATTTCTGTACAGGTGGCCGTCTGATGTCTGCATAGACTTTGCCCAATACCTAGATGATAACTGAACTTTGCTCAGTGCCTTTCCTGGCACTAGATGCCAACACGATCTTATTCGAAATCGGACGATGTTTTTACCGTATAAAACCTTCACCCGATTTACCCTCTCCCACTCAGAAGCAAATTAAAAATGCCTATGTACAACAGCATAAAACCAGAACAGCCTGCGAGTAACTCGCAGGCTGTTCAGGTTTTATGCTGTTTACTGCTCATCGGTATCTAAGGTTTGGAGACGAAGCCTTTAAATTTGAATTTAGTAAGAAAGGTCTTTAATTTGATTTAACTTTCTATGGGACTACACATGCGTTTAAACACGTTCCTAAGTGGTAAAGGGTTAAATATGTACCACCACTACATCTGTTGAGTTGTTCTTATGGCGTGTTGCACCTTCCTGAGATGTGATCAGGTAATATGGTAAGGTGTGAAACTTGATTGTTTAGACCATTGGTTGTCGGGATATTGAATTTGATGGATGTGTAGTTCACCTGATAAGGTAAATATGAAATTGTGTTACGCATGCTGTGTCGGTGTGTGCTTTGCAATTGAGACGGTGCTTGTGAGAAAGACACGTTTCTTAGAATGTGTTTTAGTTAATTGAAAATAAAACATAATGAAGATGTAAAACAAGTTGAAACAAAACAGTTTTAGGTGACTAATTTTCCGCTCGAAGTAGTAAAAAACATGATGATATTAATGAAAAAAAGCATAACCTAAATACAAATTTATATCTGTTTTGTATTCCCCATAAAAAAATAGGTATTAAACAATTCACATGTGCGCCTAAATGTGTATTGACGTTCACGGATCGTTTTGAACTTTCAACACTGTCAATTATCGTAAATGGAAGGTTTTCGCGCTGCAACTAATTTGAAATAAATACAGCACATTGTCAGTTGGAACACTTAAACTTTAATCAATAGATTTGGACAAAAATATTGGGGACAAATTCTTTGTCTGTATCCAATATACGTCGTTGGTGGTATCTCTAACATATTTTTGTTCAACAGCTGTCCGTGCATTGGGATAAGGACACGAACTCTAAATGAGCTCCGATACACCATGGTCAACCGCTGAAGGTCACATATACCAGTCTGAAGTGTGGATCGTCATCTCTGCCTTTGCTGTGAATACAAAGATAAGTGATACCATTTTTAAAGTTCAAAGATTACGTTAGACAGGTATGCTTAAAGAGATAATCGTGATGTGCGATTGTTGTTGACTTCCTTCGGTAAGCATTACTGCTTTTGGTATGCAGACAGACAACACTGTCCATTCGACTTGATTTATAGAGCTAGGACGTTTTAACATTGTTGGCGCTTAAACTCGGGCAAGGCTCCTCAGTTTACAGCGAGGGACACACTTTTTTGCCCGCAAGCGTAAACAAACTGACGTGGGTCGATGGTGCGAAAGCGAGTCCGAGTCGGCGTAAATAGTGTTAAAACGCCTTAGCTCTGAAAATCAAGTCTAATCGATAGCGTGTTCGTTCTGTTTTCCAACAGCAATACTGTTTACCAAAGGCAGTAAGCAAGGTCTTGCATCATCTTATCTCTTTTATCAGTGTTGCAGATTAACTTTGACCTTTTGTTACAAATGGACGTATTCTAATTTACCTATATATGCTAATACGTGTTTATGTTATTTATCTGCAACTAATTTGCAAAATATATAGCACATGGTCATTTGGAACACTTTACAATTTAATCAATATATTTGGACAAAAAATATTGGCGACGTATTCTTTGTCTGTATCCAATATAAGTCGTGGTGGTATCTCTAACATAATTATAATTGTTCAACAGCTGTCCGTACATTGGGATAAGGACACGAACTCTACATGGGCTCCGATACACCATGGTCAACCGCTGAAGGTCACATATACCAGTCTGAAGTGTGGACCGTCATCTCTGCCATTGCTGTGAATACAAAGATAAGTGATATCATTTTTAAAGGTCAAAGATGACGTTATACAGGTATGCTTAAAGAGATAATTGTGATGGGCGATTGTTGTTGACTTCCTTTGGTAAGCATTACTACTGTTAGTATGCAGACAGACAACACTGTCAATCGACTTGATTTATAGAGCTGGAACGTTTAAACATTGTTGGCGCTTAAACTCGGGCAAGGTTCCTCAGTTTACAGCGAGGGACACACTTTTTTTGCCCGCAAGCGTAAACACACTGACGTGGGTCGATGGTGCGAAAGCGAGTCCGAGTCAGCGTAAACAGTGTTAAAACGCCTAAACTCTGAAAATCAAGTCTTATCGATAGCGTGTTCGTTCTGTTTTCCAACAGCAATACTGTTTACCAAAGGCAGTAAGCAAGGCCTTGCATCATCTTATCTCTTTTTTTAGTGCTGCAGTATATAACGTAAACTCTGACCTTTTGTTACAAATGGACGTATTCTAATTTACCTATATTTGCTTATACGTGTTTATGTTATGTATCTGCAACTAATTTCCAAAATATATAGCACATGGTCATTTGGAACACTTTACAATTTAATCAATATATTTGAACAAAAAATATTGGCGACGTATTCTTTGTCTGTATCCAATATACGTCGTGGTGGTATCTCTAACATATGTTTGCTCAACAGCTGTCCGTGCATTGGGATAAGGACACGAACTCTAAATGTGCTCCGATACACCATGGTCAACCGCTGAAGGTCACATATACCAGTCTGAAGTGTGGATCGTCATCTCTGCCTTTGCTGTGAATACAAAGATAAGTGATATCATTTTTAAAGTTCAAAGATTACGTTAGACAGGTATGCTTAAAGAGATAATTGTTATGTGTGATTGTTGTTGACTTCCTTTGGTAAGCATTACTGCTGTTGGTATGCAGACAGACAACACTGTCCATTCGACTTGATTTATAGAGCTAGGACGTTTTAACATTGTTGGCGCTCAAACTCGGGCAAGGCTCCTCAGTTTACAGCGAGGGACACACTTTTTGCCCGCAAGCGTTAACACACTGACGTGGGTCGATGCGAAAGCGAATCCGAGTCAGCGTAAACAGTGTTAAAACGCGTTAGCTCTGAAAATCATTTCTTATCGATAGCGTGTTCGTTCTGTTTTCCAACAGCAATACTATTTACCAAAGGCAGTAAGTAAGCTCGGTTTTGCATCATCTTATCCTTTTTTCATTGCTGCAGTATAACGTAAACTTTGACCTTTTGTTGAAAATGGACGTATTCTAATTTACCTATATATGCTAATACGTGTTTATGTTATGTATCTGCAACTAATTTGCAAAATATATAGCACATGGTAATTTTGAACACTTTACAATTTAATCAATATATTTGGACAAAAAATATTGGCGACGTATTCTTAGTCTGTATCCAATATAAGTCGTGGTGGTATCTCTAACAGATGTTTTTTCAACAGCTGTCCGTGCATTGGGATAAGCGCAGGAACTCCAAATGGGCTCCGATACACCATGGTCAACCGCTGAAGGTCAGATATACCAGTCTGAAATGTGGACCGTCACCTCTGCCATTGCTGTGAATACAAAGATAAGTTATATCATTTTTAAAGTTCAAAGATTACGTTAGACAGGTATGCTTAAAGAGATAATTTTTATGTGTGGTTGTTGTTGACTTCCTTTGGTAAGCATTACTGCTGTTGGTATGCAGACATACAACAAGGTCAATTCGACTTGATTTATGCTTTTTTTTGCATTTATATGCGGTATAAATACATTGATCTGCTTTTCAATGTGTGTATTCGGCGGGGATAAGATATGGAGAAGGAGAAAAAAGAGCTAATTGTTGATTTTCATTTTAATTTAATTTAATTTTAGGTCAGTTTCCAGTTCGTGTTAGATGAGACACTAACACGATCCGGTTCCACTGCTGGAGAAGTATGGCGCAATGTTTGCGGATGCCATGAAGATTCCTCAATTTAGACGTTCCGTGGAGGCCGAACAACGTTGCATATTAAAGAAATTTGAGCGACTGAATAATACTTTTTATATTTATGTGTAAAAAAACCCTAAAATACAAACATGCATGCCTAATTTGTCCATGTATAATTATTATTTATAAGAAAATACATTTTGTTAGATTAACAAGGATGATTTGCAAGATGATGATGATGGTGATGGTTGTTGTGGAAATGGTATTAGTGCTGGTGATTGTGGTTATTGTAGTGGTGGTGGTGATGGTTTTGGTGATGGTGATGATGGCGGTGATGATGGTGGTGAATGTTATGGTGGTGGCGATGATGGTGTTGATGGTGTTTGTGATGGTGGTGGTGATGGTAGTGGTAATAGTTGTGACGGTGGTGGTGATGGTTGTGATGTTGATTGTGATAGTGGTTACGGTGGTGGTAATGGTGTTGGTGTTGATTGTGGTGTTGGTGATGGTGTTGATTGTGGTGGTGGTGATGATGGTGGTGATGGTGACGGTGATAGTTGTGGTGTCATAATGGTGATGGTTATGATGGTGTTTGTGGTGACGGTGGTGGTGGAGGTAGTGATGGAGGTGGTGATGTTGGTGGTGAAGGTGATGGCGGTAGTGATTATCATGGTGGTGGTGATGGTGGTTATGATGGTGTTGGTGATGGTAGAGATGGTTTAAGGGATTGTGGTGGTGATGATGGTGTTGAAGGGGGCGATGGTGGTGCTGATCGTGGTGATGGTGATTGAAGTGGTGAGGGGAGATAGTGGTAGTGATGATGGTAATGGTGGTATCGGTGGTGGTGCTTTTGATGGTGGTGGTGATGGTGGTGTTGATGGTGGTGGTGGAAATGGTAATGGTGGTGATGATGGAGGTAATTTGCCATGTTGTTGCTGATTGTTGGGGTGGCTCTGGTGGTTGTGGTGATTGTGGTGGAATTGGTGGTGGTGATGGTGGTGGTGATGGAGATATAGGTGGTGATGGTGGTGATTGTAATTGTGATGGTGGTGGTGGTGATGTTGGTGGTGATGATGGAGGTAATTTGACATGTTGTTGCTGATTGTTGGGGTGGCTCTGGTGGTGGTGGTGATGGTGATTGTGGTGGTATTGGTGGTGGTGATGGTGGTGTTGATGGAGATATAGGTATATAGGATATAGGAGTTATAGGTGGTAATGGTGGTGATTGTGATGGTTGTGATGGTGGTGGTGGTGGTGGTGATGGTGTTGGAAGTTTTTGGGGTGATGGTGGTTGTGATGGTGGTGATGGTGATTGGAATGGTGGTGGTGATGGTGGTGGTACGGGCGATGACGACGATGATGGTGATGAAAATGATGGTTGTTATGGTGGTGTTGGTGGTTATTGTGATGGTGATGGTGGTGTTGACGTTGATGGTGATGGAAATGGTTGTGATGGTGGTGTTGGTGGGGATGGTGGTGGGGGTGGTAATGAAAGTGATGGTGGTGGTGATGGTGTTGTTGGTGATTAAGTTTGATAAAGATTATGGTGGTGATGGCAGTGTTGATAGTGGTGGTGATGATGGTGATGGTGATAGTGGTGGCGATGGTGGTGGTGGTAGTGAGTTTGTTGATGGTTGTGATGATGGTTATGGTGATGGTGGCTTTGGTGATGGTGGAGATGGTCCTTGCGATGGTGGTGGTGTGATGATGGTGAATATGATGGTGGTGGTGATGATGGTGGTGATTGAAGTGGCGATGATGATGGTGATGGCGGTGGTCGTGATGGCGGTTAATTGGTGACGGTGGTGGTGGTGTTGATGATTTGGTGACGGTTGTGATGATTGTGATGCTTATGATGTTAATTTTTCCTGATAAATTATTTTATTAGCTTTCGAAAACAACCGGTGTGTAGTTGATTCGTTAAAAATAGTTTGAGTTACATGGTTTACAGTAAAGATGGTGTAGTTTTACGGCAAATGAAGTTGCACTCATTGTTTCTATTATAGCTTATATACATATATAATAAAATAATAGTTGAATTTTGTGGCATAGAATGTGCTTGTGGATATGTGGATAAGCTGAAATTAAAAAGACAGTTTCTGATTTTTCTTTCTATAAAAAATTGGATTTGTGTATGATTGTATCAACCAATTGAATGTTTACATAGTTGGTTTAATTATTAATACACAGAGCACACACAATTTACCAACATCAAATCTAGATTAATCATGTCTTTCACTTAAAAATCCTGGTTGCTTATTATGACAAATAAAGGTTTAAGTACCAAAATGGCAGAACCAGGCAATTAAAATACAGGGTGAATGAATTTTAAGTAAGCCTTCCCCTACAAGGCTCTCGTTTTTTTAGATAAGTACTGTCAACATTATTTACAGTTTTTAAAGTTGATTAAAAAAATCATAATTCTTCAAAATTTGTTTTATTTTACGATTCTTTCAGGTGAGCCACGCGGTGTCAGTATGGTTGTCTTTTATATCATAAATAAAGAACTAGCGTACTAAATTTCAAAGTGATTTGCGTGCATCCCAAACTCAAATTTAAAAATATGTCCAGAATACATATAGGGCGTTATATGTTATAAAATATCATAACATGCATTGAAAATTCATTATAATTGATGTATATATAAACTTGATAAACAAAGCTGATTGATATGCTTGATCATTTTAGCATCCCAAATTAAAAATCTAAAGCCCCTGGAGACTCTATTTATAGAAAACGAAAATGACATAACTATTTTGCTAAAAAGAGCGGTTTAAATAACAATAGGGAGAATTAAATAATGTGCTTTATCTAATAAAATGAATGATGTAAAGATGTATTCCTGACATTTTTCTTTCTTGGTAAGTTGACCTTTATATGTGATGGAGGTCACAGATGGATTACCTTGCAGTATTTGCAATAAGAATTTTAAAAGTAAAAGAGGACTCACAAATTATTTCACCAGTTATGGACCACGTGATTTTAAATTTGAAATTTACAAGAAGGATTTCTTCAATAGAGATGGGCTTAACAACACCTAAAGACACACGAAACAAACAAGCATCTGTGTACTCATTGTGGAAAATCGTTCAGCAAGCCATATTGGCTTAAAGTCATGACGAAATTAATAATCAAAATATTACCTCATCCTTCTTGGAATGTGAAACAAGTGGAAAAAGGTGTTCTTCCAAACGTGTTTTGGTAGCACATACAGCCAGTCATTCTTTTAACAAACAACATGAGTGTCCAACATGTGAAAAAATAGGCATATAAACATACACTGGACCGCAATTTGAAGTCCGCATCTTGCACCATTAACAGACAAAATGGAACACATGAGTGTGAAATATGTCATAAAACATTCAGTCGACCGATATAATTAAAGCAACACAAACGGCTCCACCAGCCACCAAGGTTTTCCTGCCATATTTGTGGGAAAACATTCACATGAAATAATTGTTTGCAAAAACACATCATATCATGGAAAGTAAAATAATCAAACAAGGCAGTAGGGTTTTATGATAATAACTTTCAAATCGCATGGCTTGCTAATGCACCAATAATTGAGTAATCAATTGCACTATTGTTTTAGTTCATTTATTATTTGTCAACTTTTAACAAAAACAAATTATTGATAATTATATTTGAAGAAATGATGTTCATCGTGTCATGTCTTCAAAATGAATGTGATAGTTGGTACTGTTAAATGTTGTAAGGATTTGTATATTTTAGATGCAATTTGTTTAACTTGTAACTGCCATTAGTTAAATACTAGTACTTGATTGCTTATTGTATGCCATTTTTAGTCCAATCATTCACATTCACATAATCGTATGAGTTATACTACTTGCCCAAATGTCGGCTTTGATTAAGGTAAAGGTGCAACTTCTCCATATCACTTTTTTACTTGCATGTATGTATAATTGAACCTTCTTACATGTTATTGGGGCTATCATGTGACATCACTTCCCAAGAGAAATAACTGTGACTGTCAATTTAGAAGAATTATGTCCCTTTTTATACCTGTATATATTTACTACATATAATGAAATGAAAATGTCACACATGTGTTCAGGGATCTTTATGAACATTCACTGATTGCAGAACAGCCTATAAACATGATAATGCCCTCTACTGTAAACGTCAAGTTCTGCTTTGCCTGCAAGTTGACTCACTTAAAAGTTTGCATACAACATGTGTATATCTCTGTTACTACTACATATATTGAATTGAAACTTCACGAAGCCATAGGGTTTATCATGCGAGATAACGGACCAAGGCTTTTAAATGTTAAAATAAAACGATTCCTATTGTCATCTGAACATTGGTGTACTTGAATATTTTAGCAGTTTATACGTTGTTTATTTGACGATAACTGCCATATCATATACATCCGGTGATCTTAGAGTCAGTAAAATGCTAAGTTTTTTTATATGTAATGTTTATTGCTGATGTAATGTTGATGTTTTTTACCATATCAAACTAGCACATATATTTATGATATCAAAATATGTGATTTAAAATGATCATATTTTATTATTACTATTATTTCATGTACACAACATATATGAAGCTTTTTTTTATAATTGTGTGATAATAATACAAGCATAGGTAAATGCTTTTTATGTTTGATGGAAATGCCATATGCGATGATCTCATGTCTGTGATTTTGATTTGATAAATCTTTATACGCTATTCTATGTCCACCACATTCATGATGCTTTATATTAGTGGCAACAGTAAAAGCATAGGTAATTCCTTTTATGTTTTATGGAAATGCCATATGCGATTACCTCATAATGTCTGTGATTTTGATTTGATTTGATTAACCTTTTAACGCTATTCAATGTCCACCACATTGATAATGCTTTATAAAATGTGTGATAATAAATAGCATAGGTAATGCTTTTTCTGTTTTATGACAAATGCCATATGCGATGATCTCATAATGTCTGTGATTTTTATTTGATTTAGTTTACTCGTGTAGATACTTTTTTAGCACAAATATTTTTAGCAAGTTGTATTCATTACCTAAAAAGTCTTTGGCAAAATAAACAAGATATTTGAGAAAATTGTTACTTTTTAGCTCGACTATTATATATGAAATGTATATAGTGGAGCTATCCTACTCACCTCGGCGTCGGCGTGAGCGTGCGCGTGAGCGTTGGAATGTCAAAGGTTGCGTACCACCTCAATTATTTTCTATGTACCTTGTCATATTGCTTTTATATTTCGCAAATTTCTTAACCAACATGACCCCAATCTAAAAACAAGAGCGGACAAGGGTATCAAGCATTTTGTAAGAATTATGTTCCCTTTTTATAATTAGAAAATTGAAAATTTGGTCAAGTTTTGTGTTTAGGTTCTCTTTATTCCTAAAGTATCAAAGCTATTGCTTTCATACTTGTAACACTTACTAACTATCATTAGGGGACTGTGCAGGCAAAGTTTTGTAACTTTGGCATTTGGCATTTTTGTAACTGGCATTTTGACAGAATTATGGCCCCTTTTATACTTAGATAATTTAACATTTGGTTAGGTTTTGTGTTTTGGTCCATTTTACTCCTAAAGTATCATAGCTATTGCTTTCAGACTTGGAAAACGCGCTAACTATCGTAAGGGGACTGTACAAGGCAAGTTGCATAACTCTGGTTGGCATTTTAACGGAATTATTGCCTTTTTTTGTCTTAGTAACTTTGAGTATTTTGTTAAATTTTGTGTTTAGATTAACTTTACTTCTAAAGTATCAAGGCTATTGCTTTCAAACTTCAAATACTTTCTTACTATCATGAGGGTACTGTACCTGGCAAGTTGAATTTACCTTGACCTTTGAATGACATTGACTCTCAATGTCAGATTAATAAATTTTGCATAAATTGCCATAACTTCTTTATTTTTGATCAGATTTGATTCATACTTGGACAAAACAACACTTACCTGACATACCACAATGAACTCCACCCAAACAATCCCCCACGCTCCACCCCAGAATCCCCCCCCAACAAAAATAATAATATTTTTTTTCTGTTTTTTTCTTATTTTTGAAAATTCTAATAAATGACCACACCCCCACATTATACCCCCTCTACACACCCACCCAAGAACAGATATTTTGTTTTGAAACATGGTAAAACAACCCACAAATATTTTATTTTTTTAAGGACGGTCCAACCATCCCACCCAAGCTATTGCTATCAAACTTTAAATAAAATTAGTTTGTTTTACGTCTTTACAAATGTTCAATAGATTGTGGAAAATATTCCTGAACTCAGAATCGTCTATAAAGAACAACTTCTTTAAAACATAAGCGATCAATATGTTTCAATTATGGTCCTCTTCCACTTAGAATATGACTATATTAATTTGACCTTATTGAATATGGACAATTGCCCCATGATGGCTTACGTTATACTGTCAAGCACTCGAATAGTCGAGCGCGCTGTCTTCTGTTCTGTTTCTTATTACCTGTCACTTGATATTTAAATCAAACTGATAGTGTTGTCACTATATATATGAGTTGCTGTTACATTAAATCCATATTGTAAACAAACATAATATTGTATACTTAATTTGTATTTCTTAACTTAACAATAAACTATACAAAATACTATAAAAACTGCAAATAAGTACAACACATTTATTTAATTATGCAATTAAGGTAGCGCCACTGTAATGGCACATATAAGCTTATGTATTATTTTCTTAATCAGCATCATTTCACTGAACAACATGCAAATTTTTAGTAGGCTTTCCATGCTTTTTAAAAACATAAACTGATTTTTTTTCAAAACCACCCCCACGCTCGGCTTTTGTCCAGTTTATTTGCACCCCTGGGGCATATGAAAGTTCCATAATTCATCCAGATTTCCAAATATGGGCATGCAGTTGGTGTGTACAGATGCAGTAAAGGTGTTTAAAGTTTAAACAAGATGAAATAAGAAATCTTTTTACAGACATTTACTTTTTATAACTTGTTATCTATGGAAGAGCGCCATGAAATGTAAGTGGTTTCAGCCAAGTAGAAATTGGGTTGGTTAAAAAAAAGTGTCATAAAATTCAAAAAAGTATCATTTTAGTAATATTTTGAACTTAGTTTTTATATATACACTATATACAGAAAGAAAAAAATACCAAGAAATAGACAGACTTACCGTTTACTTTTTGAAATAAAAATAAAAATGCAACATGCATGATTCGTATTTTCAGCAGTTAATCGCCCAATTTAGCCATAACGTTGTTTTAATTCTAAAAATTTAAGAATGTGCATTAAAATTGCAACATATTTAACAATAAACATAGCTTATATGCTATATTAAATCAAATTACGTTAGAAAATAAATAAAACGCGTCGCAAAAAGTATGAGGTTGTCGGCAGGATTCGAACCTGCGAGGGAAGATCCCAAAAGATTTCTAGTCTATCGCCTTAACGACTCGGCCAAGACAACATTAGTATCACTGGGTACCGGGGTACCCAAAAGTATAATTTGAAAATCGGTGTATAGTGAAGTATACTTCAAAGTACCCGGGGTACGAGGAAGAAGTACCCGTGGGGAACTTGACCCATTCAGCGTCAATGAGGTTGTTGAAGTTTCAGGAATTTCGTTATTCCTCAAGCTTGGCAAGCAAAGTAAGGTAGTATATGCACTGTCATGTACATATTGCAAATTAATAACCAAACCATTATGTTGTTGCGTATTATTATTGCTCAAATGAATTTTGATCGTTTTGCTCGCCTAGTAAGTCAAGAAAGTACAAAATTCAAGTAGCCGTGTCTTCAGGTCAAAATACGAATGCTAAGTTTCTTTGACTAAATTTGATTAAAATAACCAAATTCTAAACCGATAATATTCTTGATAGTAAACTATACCATGAATATAGCAGATTGCTTATAACGATAACGTGCTGACATTTCAGCATCAACCAATTTAACACTGTTTATTGTTATTATTTAACTCGAGATTTTCCAGGCTTGCGCACTGACTGGAGAGCAAATGGATTGGTTAAAGTAAAGTAAAAATAAGCATAACTGCATGCGTTTAGTGATTACATTGATACGAAATTAACAATCAAACACATCAAATGTAATTAACACAGTCAACACAAATTGTTTATATATTCATAATGTTGTTTTTTTATATAGAAAAACGAGTGAGTAATTAACATAACATTAAAGGTGATCGAACAATATTATGTTTAGTTAAAAAACAAAAAGTCTATCAAACGACTTACTCAATGTGTTCATCAAATGGGCAATGTCTTGAGCTTTTTCTTATATCTTTTTGGTGTTTTATTCGAGGTATATTCTTCAATAGATTTTACATAGCTGGTTTTGAATATTTAGCTAGTTTGAAAATATTCAAACTGACATGTGCATTAATAAATAATTTTTTTTTGAGCACATCCTTATCTAATGTGTTGCTTGTTTCTAACGAAAGAACATATTTTCCAAGTTTGGCCGTTTAAGTGTTTTGTTTGATGTAGGAAATGTACGACAGTTTCGCACTTAATATCGATATGTGACTTAACACCATACCGAACAGTGGTGTTTCCTTCGGGTACTCCGGCGTCCACCACACAAGAAGGCCACCAAAATTTAAAATCTTTCAGTGACAACAAAAGAGTTGGCAATTGCAGCTTTATTCAAAATTAATTCTAACATTCATGCGTAAAAACAATATGTTAGGTAGGAGTGCTATGACAAACTCTAGGTCAATACATAATGGAGCATCAGGCGCGGAAGGACCCAATGAACTTAAAGAGCAAACATAATTTATCAGTTCTAACACAGACAGGACGGTATCCTACTGTACACGGAACTGTGACTTTGCAGGAGTGATTTTACTTCCTAAATGGTGTTTTACACGGACATAACACTCGAGATACTCAAGTATCTATTAGTACAAGGGCCTACGGGGTCGTTAGTTATCTTTTACATCATAAACATGCGGCACGATATGATACAAATAAACATGGTACTCGTACTTCAATGATATGTATCTTATCTATATAAAAACACACATCAGATATAGACTGATGAGTCCATTTAAACAAGGATGTCCATCTTGACTTAGAATTTATTTTTGACCACGTATATCTTCCATTTAGCGTGTTTAAGAATATACCATCGTTTAAATTTAACTGTACCTTAGTTATTTGTCATTATCGATTCACAAATTGATTAATTATTTGGAAGATGAGCTTATTCTAACCGATTTTTCGTTTCCAGCTTATAAAATCTGAACCAGCAGAACCACTTTACAGCACAGACAAGAGCGATTGATTACCAGTTCGAGCCGAAATGAGAACGAACGCGACACTTGTTCTACTCTTAGCAGCAGCCTGTGTACATACGGTACCGTTGAAAAATAAGGAACATTGCGAGTTGGAGGATGCCTTGAACGAGAACAAGGCCCAATCTTTGGTGGGGCGCTCCGAAGCCTCCGGTCTGAAGACGCTCCGCTTGGTGGACCCAGTTGGAACTTCCGTCATTCAAAGTCCTGCGATAAAGTCGTCATGCGGTAAGTCTTCTTATAATACCTTTACGCTGATATCGGCCTTACACAAAGGTGCAGGATATATGTGGGGTTCAATCATCTCAGAACACTAGGAATTTATATCAGCCAATATTTTGAGGCTAGTCAAGTTTCTCGGTTTGGACGACCGTCATCATTTTCAGTCGATATGAGACAGATTTATCGAGACAAACACGTTGATAATAAAATGTAGTACTCTTTAAACATAAAAAGCAATAAAAAAAACGTATTTCTAATGTATGAAAAAATAACTACAGACAGAAATCGCAAGCCTTGTCGTTATTTCATTCTTAGTCTCATCTGATATATATGTATAATAATATAGAACAAGATGTGTTTGTGAAACACTATGTCCCTACCCCATATATTTGAAGTTTGTCGAAATATTGCTTGAGGGGCTTGCTTTTTGTTTAACACAGATTTGAAACAAAAATCTTGTAAATACAATTAACACCCATTTCGTGTGTGCAAACTAATTTCATGAAAGGTCGTTATAATGAATTCAACTATTAATTGATAGACAGATTATAATACATTTTTTTAATGGCGACCTGTAAACAAAATACAAAATGTGTGTAAAATAATTGTACAAGTTTGTTTTTAGCAAAAAAAATCCGACATAAAGGACAGACAAATGGCCCGTTGATTCGTGGTGCCGGAACAATTTATGGAAAAAATCCAATCGGCGATACCCTGGTGCATTTCAACACGACCGGGCATGATACTAGTTTGATTATAACCGGCACCTTATGGCCATACAGATGCAGTACAAAAATACATGGGGACCAAGGTACGGAAAATGGGGAGAATGGGATGCGAACTGTCACCCATAATCTTACCTTCGAGTTTGATTCAACAGAGTGGTTTAATAGAGGCGATGTAAGCGTCATCGGTGGGTATCCGTGGGCACTCACATTGCATACAAATAAACGTCAACTACCGACGTGTGGCGTACCTTGCATTGAACCGAACACTGAGAGAGGCGAAAGACTGTTGGGGATTGCGGGCTACTCCGGCTGTTGGTTGGACAGGCTTCAGTTTATCTGATCTAACTGATACCCTTTATAACTTATATAATATATAACTATATAAAGTTGTTACGTGCAGTTTTAAGTACAATGTACATGCATTCGTAAATTCTAATTATCTTGATATTGAAATGTTATGTTTGATTGTAGGTCATAATTTCAGGTATGAAATACGAAACGCTTGTTTTCAGTAACCCGTCAAACGAAATATGCAAAGATTTACAATAATACAGATCTAAGGACGTACGCGGCAGTTTTATTAATCTTTTATTGCAATTAGAATTGATAATTGTCCGGAGTTTGCTAGAGCCATTTTAATGATATAGAACTGAAATAAAAAATATATGGTCACCATTGTTGTAAATTTTGTATTGGACCTTCTATATTGCTTTCCTCAATAATATACCATAAGACACAATTGAGCACAAACAGGATAAAACTGTCGAAACGTATATAAGAATTGTAATGTATAACTATGATAAACACTTGATTTCACGTGGTATTTAACTGACCGGTGATCATAAGAAAAACATAGGAAAATAACAATTAAATAACAATTGACGTACAATGTATTCAAATACGAAGTAATTTTATTAAAAATACAAAGTTAGAACGACTTCATGTACGTTTAGTATCCAAAGCATGATTCATGAGAATGATGTCATTTCGGACTTGTAGAGTTACAGTATGAAATCAGCTATAAACCTAATGATTTATTTTGTATTACTTACGTCATTTATGCCAAAGTTACCATAGACTGTAACCGTGTTAAACAATTATAGTTAATGTCAAAAGGCTAAATGGTGTAATAGTAGTCCACGAAGTTGTGATTGGAAATAAAACATAACCGAACAATCAGAAAAATAACATATGTCCACAACAGTCATCATGGGCATTAAATGCATAGCGATTGTCTAATCATGCTCAATTGCAATGTTATACCTTAGACTAGCTATTACTAAATTTTATAAGAGAGAGAACTTTTATTTCAACAAATACATATACACATTTACACAGTTTAAATAAACCTTTATGGTCCTTGTTCAAAACAGATCACATAACATGATGTATTCATATGAAAATATTCATAACAAGAAATATCTTTAAAAAAGATATACGGCGTTGATAGTTCAATGAATGAGATCAATGATAGCGAATGTCTTTTTCTGTGCAGTTCTTAGCTGCATCACACG
This sequence comes from Dreissena polymorpha, assembly GCF_020536995.1. Taxonomy (NCBI): domain Eukaryota; kingdom Metazoa; phylum Mollusca; class Bivalvia; order Myida; family Dreissenidae; genus Dreissena; species Dreissena polymorpha. Next base: position 95,721,176 of record NC_068356.1, read on the forward strand.
CAGTACGGGATGTTACGCGGGGTTTTCGCGGCTTATTTTACATCATTACATATTGCTGGTCATAAACCTATAGATACAAAACAGAAAACCAAAAGAAGAATGGAAGTGAAATTAAAACATATGAGTCAACCGACCACACGCGAAGTATCCGTATTTATAGGCGCGTTCTTCGAACAAACCTGTTTTAGTGGTTTGTCCGGCGTTGCTATTTGATTCGATTATTAACAGTATCGAGAATCATCGCGCTCATGCTTAATACATTAGAATATGGTGGAATAATTATTGTTAAATTAATCAAAAATAATATTTATCATTGTATTGTTGAAAACACATTAAGAATCTATTATTGACATACCATAATTATGTTGCTGAATATCTTCATTTAACATATTTCTTGTCTAAAGAAAATTCCTGGTCACCTAGTTCACGGATAGGTCTTTATTATATAACGATTATTTTACTGGCCGCGAACTCAGGTGATGACCTGTATATAAACTCTGACATCCACACACACTAACCGCGAATTGACCCGATATCTCACGGGTTGAAATGCAATGCATTAAAGTGAGGCCTCGCTTCCACTGCTCTTTATACTTTTAATGTTAACATGTTGACAGGAATATGGAAGTAAGTACTAAATATGAGAACAGAGCCTTTAAGTATAAAAGCTTTTGCCATGGCAATCCTCTGAAAATAAAAGGTGCACGCACAAACTGTATTGATGTCGAGAATTGAGTGTAAAACTGTTCTATCTATTAAGCTTTTTCATTAGAGATAAAATTGTTTCATGCAGTAAAACAGTATTACAAAGACGCGTATATGTTTCCAATGTTCTGGTGGTATACACAAATCAGCCAATGGAATAAATGAAGTGTATTCATTCGTACCTAGCCGCGGGAAATTTTAATTGAATTTTATTGGACGCTTACAAAGGTCAGGTAAGGTGAAAAGCTGGCTTAATACAGCTATGCCGAAAAAACATTTAAATATAACAAGAATATTCTCTAAAAAATATAGTCTTGCTGTTATGAAAAAAGGTTAGGAATTTTGGTTTCTAAATAACTTAATTCAAACAAAAGTTTAATTATAGTGTTTTTTACTTGTTAGTCGCATATTTACCGCATTACAATGTGTGTTATAATAGGCAAACCATACATAAGTAAAATTCAATCTGCCTTCGCACATAGAAGGAATGGGTCAATCAGGTGCTGCGTTTCCTTTGCTTACTTCAGTTAGAGGTCAATTCTTTACGTAATAGCAATCGCAAGGCCCCGGCTTCAAAGGAATTGCGGAGCGTTCTTACATAATAAAAGTCGTAGTCGCATAGTATTTGCGTTAAGCGTCCGATTTCGTCACGTGGTTCTTTTTCGCGGGTGTTTTGGCATTCATGATATGAGGCTATTAATAGATGCGCCTGTCTATAAACAAAGGAAAGTCCACGGGCGATAACAACGCAATAGGTTACGCTCTCACATACAACTCAATGACGTAGAACAGGTCGTAAATTGAGGCTATTATCTATTAAAGGGATCTTTTCACGCTTTGGTAAATTGACAAAATTGAAAAAAGTTGTTTCAGATTCGCAAATTTTCGGTTTAGTTATGATATTTGTGAGGAAACAGTAATACTGAACATTTACCATGGTCTAATAGAGCCATTATATGCATCTTTTGACGATTTTAAAACCTAAAAATTATAAAGCGTTGCAACGCGAAACGATTGAATAATTTGGAGAGTTCTGTTTTTGTCGTTAAATTTTGTGAAACTACGAAGATTGCTTATATAACGTATAAAATACGTCCAGCATGTGTACTTTACTTCAGGACTCTGGCAGGACTCCAGGGGTCACTGGTTCGAAACCTGGTCCGGGCAATGTTCTTTTCCTTTTTTTAATTTTATTCTTGATTTTTTACTGGAGCTTTTACGATCCAATGTTTAAATTTATCGATATAAAGCATTTAATGAATAAGTTAAAAAATGCCAAAATCTGTGAAAAGGCCCCTTTAAAAGATTCGGGGAAAAAGTTGACGCTTATTTATATTCTCAATTTATAAAACGTTGAACATAAGTTCAACAATAACTTCAGCGATACGAGAGACAAAAACAAAAAAATATTTCATAATCGCTAAACCCGAATATAACAAACAATTTATAATAATAATACGAATGACCTGTTTCGTAACCTCGTTCATGCTACTACAGCGGGTATTTCTGGAAAACGTTCTGTGGTTCTCAACAGATAGCGGCGATCTTTTGTATTTAGGGGTGCTAGCAACGCAATAGTAGAAGGTTAGTGGATTAAGCTTGTTTATATTCACAGTTCTCAATACATAGACAGTTGGATATGAGTTCATCAACTACTACAGGCATACTATAGGCACTCGAAAATGTTTTATAATCGCTAAAACCGAAAACAACTAAATATATTATATTAAATATATTTAAAACAATAAATATCTTTTAAAAATGTAGTCGGCGTATACGCTGACTTTGAAATAAAGTTAGCAATTTACTTTTCTAAATAAATAAATACAATTAAACAAAAGTTAAACTATTGTGTTGTGTTTTTCACCTGTAAGCTGCATATTCACCGCATGAAATGTGTGTTAGCATTGTCAAACCCCACATTAGTGTGAGTAGATAAAAAATATACTACGGGAGAGCACTTCATATGTGTCCTCATATGCCTTGTTATGAGTATCTTTCTTCACTATCGAAATATATCGTATGTTTATATTTGATTTAAACGCAGTTTTCTTTCGACACATTTAAATTACACGTCAATAGCGCCGTCATGCGAAAATGGGTCTTATGCGTTTCGGCAAGCGTTTGTTAAACCCAACATGTGCTTTTGTGCAGTCAGGCCATAGGCGATGCTGTTCGCTTTAAAATCACTCAATATGTTATGTTTCTCCTTACCAGAAGGAGAGATAGCTGAGTGGGCTATTTATATGATGGGCGCATATGGAATAAGACCCATTTTCGCATGACGAGGGCCATTACAAATCTCATTGCGAATTGAAAATGCCACATTTAAGAACAATGCTTTTCACAAAGTAGGTCTTTTCTAAATGGTTAAAACGTTTGTAGTGATCTAATAAGTTACATTCTGCTGGTTAAAAGTTGTTTAAAATAGAATTAAAATTTAATTTACTTTCGGCTATTTAAGCATATGTCACCGTTCTGAGGCTACACATCACGTTAGTTGCAAAAATGTAAACATTTCTTCCAATTACGAAACGGGTTTATCTTCCATAATTCTTGACAACGTTGTACCTAAGCTGTTTTATTAGCAGTTTTTATGCAAGAGTAACTGAAATCTGGTAAAAATCAGACTAGTTGATATGCATAATAATTGGATTTGTCACCTTTATAGAGCCTGATTATAGGAATGATTTCCAGACGTGCTGACCAAGTACGGCAAACATTGTGGTATGATAATTAAACGATTTTCTCTTATCGTGACACTATACTATTTCGCTAATGATTGTTTTCTCATCTTGGAGGCGAAAGTGAAATTCTGCGAGATGGATTGTAACGCGTAATTGTAACAGGGCCACAATTGGTGTCGTTTGAGCATACAGAGAGAAGTCCGGAATTCTTTACACTGAACAGTGCTGCATCCTTTGAATTGAGCACATACGCAGTGGTGTATCAAAAATTCAGAGGTTGTACCTCGAATCAGCTTCGAAAATATTCATGCGTGTCTGTTGGCGTTATGTAAAAGTCACTAAGATGAAAACTGAGTAAAACAGCTACGCCTAAAAGCGCATAAGTGCTCTATACCTATGTTTATGTCAGCGTTGTTGACACCGTGGGAACTGCTCGGGTAACAAGTAAAGCATAAACAGCAATGTTTATGTACTTCTATTCCTCCATATACAAGATACGAAGATAATTGTATATTTTGAATTTGTATATGGTGTCAAAAATCAAAAGTTTTGTTCACGGAACTTTCATTGTGAATTTATATTCTTGGTGAGATAGTCATTTGATATTAGAAAAAATATTCCTTAAATATGGTGACTGCAAATTTTCGTTATATTAAGTTCTCATTACCATTTTCATCATACTTTCTATGCTTTCAGAACTTCCAAAAAGCATGTTGTTTTTATTTTGTCTTAGTTATTTCTATGAAATAATAAGGATGATAAAAAGTGCACACAAAACTCGACCCGTGCGCTATGACACACACTTTATAAAGTTGAATGGCGTGTGTTCATTTCAAACTTGCGATTGATTTTGAAAAATGAACTGTGTGTTAAATTATGCAATAGCGAACATCTTCAGTGCCTTCAGCGCTTTGATTTTGTAAATGGTTTTGAATTAATGAAGAAATTTTCAAAAACGTTACCCGAAGCGACGTTTTGTTTACATCCGATTGTCCCACACATAGCCGAAAAAGTCACGTGGTACAGGCACTTTGGTGGAATCGTGACCTCACTTTAATGCATTGCATTCCAACCCGCGAGGTATCAGGATCAGTTCGCGGCCAGTAAACGGATCGTTATATAATAAAAGCGCTATCGCGTTTATTAGGTGAACTGGAATTGTATTGAGAACAGAAATTTGTTAAATGAAGATATTCGGCGATATAACTATGGTAGGTCAATCAAAGATCCTTATTGTGTTTTCAATAATACCATGATAAATATTTTTTTTGATAAATTAAACAAGCATTGTTTCACCATTTTGACCAATTTGTTAAGCATGAGCGCGATGATTCCCGATACTGTTAATAATCGAATCAAATAGCAATACCCGACACACCACTAAACAGGTTTGTTCGAAGAACGCGCGTATAAATATTTAAAATATGTACGGATACTTCGCGTGTGGCCAGCTGACTTACATGTTTAAAATTCACTTCCATTCTTCTTTTGATTTTCTGTTTTGTATCTATAGATATATGATAAGCAATAATAATGTAAATTAAGCCGCAAAATATCCGCGTAACATCAACTTCTCCGTGTGATGCAGCTAAGAACTGCATGGAAAAAGACATTCGTTATCTTTGATCTCATTCATTAAACTCTTTACCTTTCACCAACTCCAATCACAATCAACGCCGTATATATTTTTTAATGATATTTCTTGTGTCTTTCTATGCAGAAAGGCGATTGTCGTGTAGCTCAATTAGCAGTATAATTTCCATTTATTTAGGCCTATGAAATTATTCAATTTAGGCTCACAATAACTTGAATAAGACATAATGCATTAAAAGTCTGTCATGTCAGCAATTTTGTCGTTCAATTATCTTGTATTTTATTTCAAGAATGTATAAAAAGCACATGACAAAACATGTACAGTACATGGATCTGGGCTCGTTACTCTATAGCTGGGCAACCAAAATTTTAAAGATGGTTTCCCGTGCGGGCAACCTGTTGTAAAAAGTTTTTTTGTGTGCCTGCTTACTTATCGTGGTATAAATGATTGATTTCACCGATAACATATTAAGTTTTCAATGTTATTTAATTCCATGTAGGATAAATGCGGTTGGACCCGACGAGGAAAACGACCGACACTACGTTTATTTACGTTTATTTACGGTTGCCCTTACCCAGTCGTATATTAACGTATGAAATTTATGTAAGCTAAATTCACGATTTGCTTGATGTAACGCGATTTCTCCGAAACATCGTAATTTACGTAAATCGTAATTTACAACTAGTCGTAAATCGTTGATGAAACGGCTCCCTGTTCTGCACCAAAAAATACGCCCGCATGCTCAACATCCTCATTCTATACATAGATGGTAGCGTCACTACGTTATTGTCAGTAAGACCGGTGTGACACAATGCAACATCCTGCGATGGTAACAGCTTGAATTTATCGGCTTACAGCGCGTGGCACCCATGGCAACGTTTATTTCCTGCGGCATTAACTCTCGAGTTACACACAGGTGGAAGTAACGTACCCAGGATAGTATTTTTCATATATATATATTTTTAGGAGCCCAATATATTCAAATAAATATATAAAATCATGTTTAATGAGAAAAAAATTGACAAAGAGCCATGAAAAAAAAATCCCCACCCTCTGATATTGGAATCATAACATGGTCATTAACTAGACTTTATTATAGACCTGTCTTCGCGGGCCGCAAAAATGTCAAAAATAGCTTTAATCCAAAGCATCCCTTGATCCTCCTATGGGCCATTGGACAACCTTTCAAAAAAAAGTTTACTTCAAAAATATCTGTCCAGCCGTTAACTCACAGTCGGTCGAAAACCGAGCAATATTTCGAGTCCGTTTGTCAACCCGAATAAATCTTCTACAGACTTTCAAACAATATTTTTGAGTTTTTGCCCCTTAATCGATAGCTCGCGTCCTATTCCTTTGAAACAACGAAGCGTGTCAAAAAATGCATGCATATGCTACCACTTACCCCTAAAAACTTATTCCAAAATGTTATATTTTCTTTGCAACAACTGTTATAACTCTAAATTTGATTTACTTGGAAACGAAAGTAGCCATCGCTCTTGAACCCGGCTTAGCAGTGAATTACACTGACAGAGCCAGGCACATAAATATCCAATCAACAACAACAACGATGTTTTGATAAATGTAAATAAATGAAAAATACTTATCATTCTGATTGTATTGGAATAATTTTTAAGGGGTAAGTGGTTGCATGTGAATGCATTATTTGACACGCCTCGTTGTTTTAAATGAATAGGACGCGAGCTATCGATTAAGGGGCAAAAACTCACAAAATATTGTTTGAAAGTCTGTAGAAGATGTATTCGGGTTGACAAACGGACTCGAAATATTGCTCGGTTTTCGACCGACTGTGAGTTAACGGCTGGACAGATTTTTTTAAAGTGAACTTTTTTTGAAAGGTTGTCCAATTGCCCATAGGAGGATCAATGGATGCTTTTGATTAAAGCTACTTTTGACATTTTTGCGGCCCGCGAAGACAGGTCTATGATAAATTCTAGTTAATGACCTTGTTATGATTCCAATATCAGAGGGTGGGGATTTTTTTTTCATGGCTCTTTGTCAATTTTTTTCACGGCTCTTTGTCATTTTTTTCTGATTAAACATGATTTTATGTATTTATTTGAATATATTGGGCTCTTAAAAAAATTAAATAACAAAAAAATACTATCCAGGGTACGTTACTTCCACCTGTGGAGTTACACACATGTGTATACATCGAACATACCGATACTGAGCTTTCTAAGCCGCTTGTAATGCTAATTGTTGGCGACTAGCAGTATATATAGATATAGATAAGATACATTTGTAATGCGTACCCCACTGTGAGATTGTGCAATTTACAGCAGTAGTGACTGGATTTTGGAAACTTATGATAGAAGGTTACGCACCAAAAGGGCATTTAACAGAAAAATAGAGGCGCGCCTATTAAGGGGTCAAATTTAAGAGATGCGCAGCGCCCCTCTATTTATTATTAGCTGGAGCACTTATTAAGATAAATGACAGATCATGGTTTTAAATTTCGGTGCTCATCTCTATGTAAAGTCGTAATACAGCTAAACATTGCAATATTTGAAACGCGCTTGATTACCGATTTATTTACCTTATTAACAAATGCGCCATTGTATACACTGCTGAATTTTATGTAAACTCAATCTGATTTTCAGAAGACAGGTGACGAATCACGTGGTATGGCAACACTGAATAGGCCCTCCGCCTCCGGTCACTAGAGAAGGTCGGTGTGAATTAAACATAGTCTACTTAAGTTGTCATTTGAATGAAATTTATGTGCGTGGATTAAGGAATATATTGTTTTAAATACACAATAAACATAGCATACGTCAGCATGTTGCCAATACGACCAATACGAAGAAAATACGTTTATTTGGCAACTGTCGCGATTTTAATTGTTTATTGCCTGTTAGTGTTTCGCCCGGGCATGCACACTTATTCATGCTCGACAGTTTATCACAATGGATTTAACGATACCTCAATGAGACGCTGTCGTTACGTGTATTTAGATCTCGGGTCAAACAAAGGTGTGCAGATACGAAAACTATATGAACCTTGGTTGTACCCTGAAGGCAAAATTTTGCAATTTTACGACAAGATATTTGGTAAAGTCCGCTATCACTCCAGGCGCGATGTCTGTACTTTTGGTTTTGAGGCGAATCCACGACACATGAAGCGATTAAAGTATGTCGAAAAGCGTTACAAAAGCTACGATATCAACGTCACTTTCTTCAATAATGCTGTCAGCAACATCTCCTCTGAAAGCGTCACCATTTATTCGGACACAAATTTTGATATCGACTGGGGGTCAGGTATTCATAGCAGCTTGATTGACAATAAGACCAACATGACTATATATGAGGTGCAAACCATTGATATCGTAAAGTTCTTTGCCGAAAACATTGTTCCGTTAAAACCGGAATACGTGTTCGCTAAGATGGATATAGAAGGTTCAGAATTCATAGTCCTTCCCCATATGCTGAAGGGTGGGCTTCTCTGCGATCACGCGATATCTTCAATGGTGTTAGAGATGCATGACCGCGTCAGAGAGGAATTTCAGTCAGACCTATCCTTTGCCACATTGAAGGAAAGATTGAAGGACCAAGCTTGTACACCAACTACTATACACGATCTAGATGACGAGACATACACGGGGGACGTCTCATTTGAGCCATGTGAGGAAGAAAGCGAAACGTATAATACGTTTTAGGTTTCAATGTTAAACGCTTATAAATAACGTGCATGAAAGGAGTTAAAGCGTTACGATGCCAAACGTGTATTATTACGTGCCAAATAAGCCATTTGAACAAAAAAGCAATACGTGTGATGCGTTTTCGGTTTTTATGTTCAACGCAAATAAATAATGTGCATCAAAAGATTCTCTTGTACATTTCAAAGTGGCGATGCAAAGTGTAATCGGGTTTTACAACGACATGAGCTTAATACGACACCTGTCTAAAAACATTAGTTGTAAAATATAAGTATGGTAGTGGTTTATTGAAAACGAATTGTTACTGTAAGTAATTAACGAAACATTTTATTCATGAAACTAATACAGGAATGATGTATTTTAATAAATAGACGTTTGTTGCCTGTTTATGTTGATTGTCATTTCGCGCGTTTACTACCTGTATTCACAAATTATGAACAATCTATTTATGCTACTTCATTGTTACAATCATGTTTTGTAGAAATTTGTCAATATAAATTATTGTTAAAATCATTATTATATTGGACAAACACCAAGTGAAACAATTGCATTATTGAAATTGGACACATCCCTTATAGTCTTAATTTCATTTTCCATCTGCATCCGCTTTCACCATCACGACACTATTATTTGGTTAAAACTTAAACATGATTTTTTAATACTGCTAATGATATGTATATATGTGGAAGCTATGTATGGGGAGAAGATTCTCCAGTTTATAATACCATTAACGTGGATCTTTTTGATATTTTAGAAAATGATGTTTCATATTATTCTGAACTTGGTACTGTCTTTGTTACAGGAGATCTGAATAGTAGAACCAGTAATAAATGTGATTTTATTGTATATGACTCCATTAATACTGTACTTGATGATTTTGACTAAATACCAGATCACTCCTCAGTTAGGGCCTCTATTGATACAATATACAATAATCATGGGATTAAATTGCTCGATTTATGTAAATCAACCACTTTACGTATTGTCAATGGAACAATAGGTGATAGTTGTAAACAAACATTCTTTGCAAGTAACGGTTCATCTGTCATTGACTATTTATTGACCAATGAATGCAACTTTCCATTGTTATCACAATTTACTGTTGGCGAATTTAACGAGTGGAGTGATCATGCTCCGTTGCACTTTTCATTGATTGATAATAATTGTCTACCTAGTTACGAGACATTCAGCGATGTCAAATATAAATGGGACAGTTCGCGTAGAGATGAATTATTTCGAAACTTCATATGTTTTATGATATTGTTAGAAGTATTGATAATTCGAGCCAATTGTCAATTATCTCCATTTTAGATAAATTCGCAGCCACAATTCGCAGTGAAGCAGATGAGCTATTCTCAACATTGTACAAGTACAGTAAACAAGAAATATCTTTAAAAAAGATATACGACGTTGATTGTGGTCGATGTTTATGAACGATCAAAAGTTATCTCTATGAGATAAAAAGTAGCGGATGCCTTTTTTCTGCGCAGTTCTTAGCTACATCACAAGCAAATCAATTACGGGGTGTTGCGCCAAGTTTCGTGGCTTATTTTGCTTTATGTGATATAATTACTCAGATATCTATATTTACAGAATAGAAAAACACAACAAACATGAAAATAAACGAGTGCATATAGGTCAGCCGGCAATACTCGAATCTTATTTAATTGCATAATTATAGTATAGTGAATTATTGTGCTCATGCTTAATAAACTGGTCTAAATGGATAAATATTTCTAATTAATTTTATCAAAATTGGTCCTTATCATGCAAATGTTGAAAATATATAAAAAATCGATGATTGACATACCACAATAATATCGCCGAATATCTTTATTTAGTATCTTTCTGATCAAAACAGACTTCAAGTGCACAAAGTTTACGAGACGGCGTTTATATAAAGATTTCTGCAACTGACCGCAAACTGACCTTGATACCTTGCGGATTGGCATGCAGTGCATTAAAGTTAGGTAACAATTCTGCTGCTGAAACGACGGCTTGTTTAAAGCTTTAAACATGTTCTTGTTTAACGGTTAATTTAGTAAACAATTTTTAATATGTTCGTCAAAGCGTATATCAGGTTACTTAACAACGATTCTTATATGATCTAAAATGTTTGAGTGCACATAATGCAATATCGTAGTAATTACCAAATATGAGAACTCAGCCTTTAAGCTCTGGCGCCGACATTCTTCTAAATATAAAGGGACACGCGCTCTGTATTGATGTCGATAATTGAGTGTGAAACTGCTCCATCTCTCAAACCTAATTATTAGAGATAGAGCTACAATTGTTTCATGCTGAATACGCAATTAACTTCGTTGCTAAACGAACTGTAGTATCCCTGTCCCTACACTTCCCCAAAATAGAAAGTCGATGGAATAACATATTAATGTTAATGTGAAATCTGTTTGTAGATTGACCGTTTTCTACTGCGAAAAGTTTCAGGCGTACCGGCGGAAAATTTTATATTCGAATTGATTGGTCGTTTACAAAGGTCAGGCTAAGGTGAAAAGCTGGCGTATACAGCTTACGCCGAAAAACATGGTACTGCATTAAAAAACGTTATGGTTAAATAAACAATAATGTTCTGGTATGACTGTAAGTAATATTAAAGACTTTAAAATAGCGAACGAATGCCTTTGGCGCTATTATGATTTCCTGCAACGATTGCTATTCATACGACACACAAACACTAACATGGTACATGAACATGTGTTGAAGATATTGTCCAACAAATAAGAAAAAAGAGCATTTTGTATCTTGTTCAATTAATGTTACCATACCACATCTAGCGTAGAAATTTGGGCTATTGTTATAAGCAACGCTGATTTTGTATGGGTTAACTTAATTTACGAAATATTTTGCGAAATATTTTTTGATTTTGGATTTTGAGTATTTAAATTGTTCACAATTTCTTTTTCTTGACCTTAATATGTTCCTTTTTTACCTTTTTACTTATTGTCCCCCTTGCAATACCATGACTTTTTTTTTCAATGTTCACTATAAAATTCCATTGTCGCAGTAGGTTTCTAAATTTGCATATTGATTCTTTGAGACCCTCCGTCGTTTCACAAAATAAAACCGCGTCGTCAGCGAATAAAATTAGATATATCGATATTCGATCTAGTGTAATGCCGGCGTTTATTATATTCTGCAAATCAAATTAAATGCCATTCATGAATAGCGAGAACAATATGGGCGAAGTTATCTCCCTTTGAAATAGACCAACGTTACTACTGAATACATCTGATAATTTACCCATGTGTTTGACCTGTAATTTTACTTCTTTGTACATGGATCGAATAAGGGTTAAACGTTTCCCGTCTATGCCCACATTAATCATTTTACTCCATTATTGGCCGCGATTAATGATGTCAATATAACAAAACAATAATTTATCTTTATCCTGACGCTGCCTTTTTTTTGTGGAATTAAGAATAATTATTGTATCGACTGTGCTACAGTTGGTTCAAACCGAATTGTGCATCCATTAGAATGGTATTCGTTTCTGCCAATTGTTTAAGACTTTCATTTAATATATCGGATTTTTTCTCAAAAATGTTGCCAGAATAGTAAACAATATTACTATTCGTTTTGAATAGCATTCCCCGATTTCTAAATTATGGTCTGTATGTTTTCGGGAACCGTAAACAACAAAATCGTACTTACCGTTTGCATCCATTTTATTTAATTGCCACCACAACGGAAGCTGCATTGCGACATTTTACACACATAACACGAGCGTTATGGTCGCAATGATTCCACCCCGTGTGGGAGCCTTCCTCAGCGGTGACATCAATCACGGCCACTACAAAAACTGTAAGTCCAGGGCACCTATTCATATAACCCTAACCGAAATTCCTTAAAACATATGAGTCGCGTTCTGAGATAACGGGGCTTAATGCATGTGCGTAAAGTGTCGTCCCAGATTAGCCTGTGCAGTCCGCACAGGCTAATCAGGGACGACACTTTCCGCTTTTATGACATGTTTCGTTTAAATGAAGTCTCTTCTTAGCAAAAATCCAATTTAGGCGGAAAGTGTCGTCCCTGATAAGCTTGTGTGGACTGCACAGGCTAATCTGGAACGACACTTTACCCACAAGCATTATGCCCAGTTTTCTCAGAACGCGACTCATATATTTACTTCTGAATTATCTTGCTAATTTGTCTATGAATAGTTGAAATTGAAACATTAAAAAATAAATTATTTCTTAAATTATTGCAGTAAAAATAATCTCACATAGATATTTGTATCTGGCCATTTAAGTTAAGTTAAACGTAAGTTTACTTTTCCTTTAGAAGCATTGTGAATTTCGGCATTGACCCTCCATATTTAGGGATAATGTGAATGTCTTGTTTCAATTGTATTAATCTCCCTTCGTGATTGCATCTTACGTCTTATCCTGGTAAATATTGGTCCAAAGGTTTAGTTGGCGCCTGATATCGTGTTTATTTTAAATAATTTGCATTATTTTATTTTCGAATTGTCATAAATTTAAACATTTGAATATTTTTTTTAAGATACATACTCCCGCGAGATAAATTTAATTCAACACATGTAATAGCAACAACAGCAGCAGCAACAGCAAAAAGTATCTTATGCTTGTTGTTTGTAATAATAAATGACTCCATTCTTGAAGCAAGTTTAAAGCGCTTTCTTTCGAAAACATGTTTATAATGGTCCATACAACTGGCGAAAAGTACAACTTATTCTTTGTAGAAAAAATTCATCCTAATAGTATGCAAAGACTAAACGGTTTTGAAGAGAAAGAATACACCCGCTAAATAACATCCATATGTATATCGTTTTATTGGCTGTCTTGTTTACCATTTTGTTCTTCCTGATTCGAACTACCGTTCTTGGTATCAATTAATCATGTGTGCGCTCTATTTCAAAACGACATGATGTATTCCAGGAACTTTATTCGGCACAAACACATACGGGTTCCCCAATTGGTTTAAATGTTTTAAAGCTAAAGCGAGTTGTAGTCTACGGCATATAAAGCTGAACCAACAAACAACTTTGCAATACAGACAACAGCGATTGATAAAAAAGAGTACAATAAGACGATACGCGGCACTTTTTATTCTGCTTGGAGTAGCTTGTGTACAGATCGGCTCCGCTAGAATTTCAGAGACATTCGAGTTCAAGTTTGCCTTGGCCGAGAACAAGACCCAATCTTTGATGTGGCGCTCCGAATCCTCTGATCTAAAGAAGCTCCGCGTGGTGGACCCAGTTGGAACTTCCGTCATTGAGCTTACCCTCTGCATCAAGCCATACGACTCCACAGAACGTCACTGTTTTTATCGACGACATCCGCTACTCTTACGACGGGCCGTCTGATGTCGTAAGGCTGCAGTTAAACGGGGCCACCATCGGCAACTTCACGATGATCGAGACGTTTCCCAGCGGAAAAGAATGGAACATTTTTCGGAACACCCGGAACGTTGGGCCTCCTCTTAATGTGCGTCAGGGATGTATTCGCTCCTGGTTAACGTGTTCACGGACAAGTGGGGAATGGCTTTCGACCGTATACGTGTGAATGCGAAGAATCAGGATCCTGCGATAGACTTGTTCTGCGGTATGTCTTTTAATAATACCTTGCAGCTTAATGAAAATGTACCAAAAGAAACAACAACTGCAAACAGTTTTTCTAAATATTAAGGAATAAAGCATTTAGAATGGGAAAATTAAGAAATGACAAGCCTTCATTTTTGTTCTAAGCCTAACTTGATAAATTACAAACAAATAAAGCAGTTACGTATTATTCTCTTGTTATCAATCGAAACACAAGACATGCGGACTGATATTATGTACATATTTATATTATTGTTTCTGCTAAAATTATTATTGCGCAAAAATTAAGTTTTCAGAAAACAATATGTTCTTTCAACGCAACTCGAACTTAATAGCAAAATGAAAACCTCAGAATGTGTGATGATGGACGTAGAAATAATTGCAGAAGTATTATTAAATTAAACAGTTGAAAATAACTATTAATTCGTTGTAGTGGTGGTGGTGGGGGGGGGGGGGGGGGTTGATCGAAATAAGTGCTTGAAAAATACTAACTTTAAACTTTCAAGCACATGATTTAATATGGGTCCGTTATACAAGTTGTCGAAATATTGCTTTAGGGGCTTGCTTTTTATTTAACACAGATTTGAAACAAAAATCTTGTAAATACATTTAACACCCATTTTGTGTGTGCAAACTAATATTTCATGAAAGGTCGTGTTTATGTATTCAACTTTTTATTGATAGACAGATTATAATACATTATTTTAATGGCGACATGTATACAAAATATTTGTGTAAAATAAATGTACAAGTTAGTTTGTTTTTTTAGCAAAAAAAATCGACATAAAGGACAGACAAATGGCCCGTTGATTCGTGGTGCCGAAACAATTTATGGAAAAAATCCAATCGGCGATACCCTGGTGCATTTCAACACGACCGGGCATGATACTAGTTTGATTATAACCGGAGCCAAACTATACTGTGGCGAGCACCTTATGGCCGTACAGATGCAGTACAACAATACATGGGGACCAAGGTACGGAAAATGGGGAGAATGGGATGCAAACTTCTTGTATCCTGTCATCCATAATCTTACCTTCGAGTTTGATTCAACAGAGTGGTTTAATAGAGGCGATGTAAGCGTCATCGGTGGGTATCCGTGGGCACTCACTCTGCATACAAATAAACGTCAACTACCGACGTGTGACGTCCCGGGTATCCGTGGGCACTCAAACTGCATACAAATAAACGTCAACTACCGACGTTTGGCGTCCCTTCCATTGAACCGAACACTGAGAGAGGCGAAAGACTGTTGGGGATTGCGGGCTACTCCGGCTGTTGGTTGGATAGGCTTCAATTTATCTAGTCTGATTTCAAAATTTCGGGTGCCGGTCAACTCGTACCCAAGTCAACTCGCACGGTAGTCAACTCGCACGTTTTTTGGTCAACTCGCACGGCATTTCTGGTCAACTCGCACTTTTTGAAGTCAACTCGCACCCCCAAAAATAATGTATAGAAATAGATGAAGGATGTAATATGACCAGAAGTTTATAAGTATTAATAATAGAAATTAAGTTCTTTTTTATAATCTGAATATACGGTTGTCACATTTAATGGTAAAAAAGATGTTTGTAGATACAAAATGCTCGTTGTTTTTCCATTTTAATTTCCCGCAACGATATCTATTCATACAACACATGAACACTAACATGGTGTTCGTGTATCGTATGAATAGATATATTCGCGGGAAACTAAAATGGAATTAATTATGTCGCAAATAAATAAAAACGAGCAATGTGTATCTACGAAAATCTATGTAATCATAGCACATCTAGCGTTGAAATTGTGGCTATTGCTATAACGAACACTGATTGTTTAGGTGTTAACTTTATTTTACGAAATACTTAACGAAATTTTCGTTGATTTTAGCGTTATAGAGACTTTAATATTGTAATACAAATTAAAATAATAGTTAAAAAAATATTTTTAATAGTTCTTGTACTGTCTGTTATAATGTGCTGATAATTTAACTATGGTGTAAACAATATTTTGTGAAAAAATGTGTTATTTTGTGAAAATATTGAAATAAACAGTATCTAACTAAACTCTGAAAGTATTTTTCATTTGTTTTATGCATAAATAACTCATTTAAAACCCATTAACACATCAATAGTTTGACTACCGTGCGAGTTGACTTAGGTACGAGTTGACTTCCGTGCGAGTTGACCAAACAACGTTCGAGTTGACTAACATGCGAGTTGACTGTAAGCCAAAATTTCATCAAGCGGTTGGTAGTGAATTTTCTTCGATAACATATGACCTGTTTTGTTTGATGCATTTCGTTTTCTATTTTTCACTTTATCTAGTCACCAGTATGAAGAGTTATCCAGAGATGACCTTGA
This sequence comes from Dreissena polymorpha, assembly GCF_020536995.1. NCBI lineage: Eukaryota > Metazoa > Mollusca > Bivalvia > Myida > Dreissenidae > Dreissena > Dreissena polymorpha. Next base: position 95,737,761 of record NC_068356.1, read on the forward strand.
ATATTTCGCTATGTATTTAACAAAAAATACGATATATCAGTTACCTAATGAAACCAGAGTTTTAAGAAACACTATTAAAATATAAAGAATGAGTTTGTTTGGATATCTTACAAAACGTGACAAAATCGGTTTCAATCTTACAATTGGGAAATTATTAGTTGTATGATCTCTATGGTATTATTGTAAAACAAAAATGACCCCTTATTGGATTGTGTTTTATGTACGTGGTAAACATATGGATGAAATCATTCAAGCATGCTACATCTGTGCCAAGATAACTATAGAACATAATTTTTGATCTAACTCTACGTTTCAGAACATTAGTAAAATTCAATTCATGACATAGCTTTTCAAGACATCCACAGGAAATATAGATGTGTTTAAATTGCAATATTAGCGGGGTGTGGCGGTGCACGTGGGGATAATTTCCCATAACACTGTCTCGTATGAGTGCTTCAAAACGTTCCAAGTATTACCACTGCGCAAGTATTATTAATCGCAAACTTCATTCTACTTCCACCTTCTCACATTTTTCCTGTGTATTTTTTTTCTATTTTGTGATCCGAACCGAAGTTGAAGACATAGGGTAATTAGGCATTGCCTATCCGATACAAAACGATCGATCTTCCAAACACAAGCCTCGCCTTAGTTTAAGAGGGTACTTGAAAGCAGTACATTTCCTCATTTTATGAAACAATGGTTCAATAAATGAATAATGAGCCTTCCAATGTTATGCTTGCAAAAAAACAAACATATATACCAGTCTGACCTTTGTCGATACTGTCGGGTTGCCTATTTCATCCACGTTTGCATCACGTGTTACTTGGTGGGCGCAGAGACGTAGATATCTACGTCTCTGGTGGGCGTCGATTGCATAAATATTAACAATATTTTTACGTCGTGGTTTCGAAGTTTTTTCTTTTGTTTTAAACCGCAAGGCGTGACAGGCGTAACAAGACGCACTACTTTTAGTGGTTACTCCCCTACTTTTTGTTATCAAACACGATATATACTCATTCGGTGAGTCTTTGCTGATCAGTGTATTCAATCTTCCACACGTGTATTTTTCAGTTTTTCTGTCTCGATGCAGTTATTTTCTTAATTGAATGGTCAAACGGACGACGAACCCGAATCGTACCCACCCAAGTCAAACTCAATCTAGTCCCCAAAAGAATTAAATGCACTAAAACAAAATGGGATCAGATCCAATGAAGCAAATTACGTTCATTAAATTTAAGATCATTTCCTTTAATTTTAAACGTATTTATTTTAACTCGACTGCATCAAAATCCTCAGGCTTATTGAAACGCTGTCGATTCCGTTTCCTGTGTATAACAATTACATGGTATCTGATGGGGGGGGGGGGGGAGGGGCCACAGTGGAGATCAAACCTGTTACCTCCTGGTCGCAAGGGAGACATCATATACATTGCGCTACGACAATCTCTAACATTTCATTAGTAAGGAATAAATTTCAATACCCTTATACTCGAACGCGCTTGATGCGCATATTAAATATACGTTTGGTACGAACTGAATATTCCTAATCGATTTACTCTATATAAAATCGATTTAATCAACTTTAATCTTTTATATTAATGTGGACAATATAAACTAGTTATTAAGCCTACAGTTATCGTCGGTCGCATCAACTATAGCTACAAACATAAACGATACGCTTATCAATTGTCATATTGTTACTTTTGTTTACAAAGTTCTATGCGTTTTCGTGTATTGGTCGGTAATAGATCGATCCGAAACCATGTCTCCAATCTTATATTTTTAAATCCTTAGAGGGTGCAGTTTAAAAAAATCAAGCCCGTTTGAAGTTTATGTTTTTACTCTTTGTTTTACACAGATAGACACATTAGCGCAGATGATTAAGCAATTGATGCAACTGTCTGCCTACAAGGATCCTCTACGTCGATGAAATTGATGGATGTCCGTTACGTGGTGTGCTATTAGCTGACAGCAAAATGCGATCTATAAACACTTTCTCAAAATCAGTTGTGCAAACATTTCTTCTTCAAAATTGATTGACTGACATTTATTTTCAATCTGGGTACAATGCACACACATATTCGGTTAATACTATGCACAACTCTCGTGTTCCACGCGTTTGGACAGGTGGTTAAAAAGTGGTATGAGTTCGAAAATGTCATAGGGGGAGCTGGAAGTGCCCGAACTCCATGGAGGTCCGCCGCCTCCGGCAAGTCGTCGCTTCGCATGTTCAAAGGCGACCAGATACAGCTGTCGCTATGTGCCGACGTCGAGAGGACACTCAGTATTTACGGACTAATTTATTCGAACGACGGCGAGAGCGATGCTATCGATGTTTCAGTGATAGATAGCACGGGTGTATTTTTTCCTTACGAAACAGAGGTTACGGAGGAAACAAGCGGCGGGTGGGGTATGTTCCGGAACTCATTTATATCGTCCGTACCTTTTCCCGCGACACCGCTTTTACTGACACCGCACACAAATACTAAGACTATGTTAACGGTCAACGAAGCGGACTGCAACGGTTCAGAATTCGACGCACTTGACGTCACACTTTCTGCTGACGTTGCAAACGAGACGCTATGGTGTGACGCGAAGTTGATTTACGTGGCTACCCGAACACCCTGTGCTGTAAGAAAATTTAGGAATGGCAAAATTATTCGAATATTCGAAAATTCGATTGAATGGTCAGTATTCGAATATCAGAATTGATGTTCGCATATTCACATTTTTTCAAACGTAATTGCTCTAATATTTAATGACTTGCGAGCTAAGAATAACTAAGAATAGGCAATCCAGAGCTGACCTCGACGCTAACTTTCACATTGGAAGTGACAACTTTGGCGCCGACACCAACGCAAACATCGGAAATGGCAACCTTGGAAATTACACCGTCAAAGATTACATCCTCGGCGACGACGCAAACGCAAACATGGGAAATGGCAACTTCGGTAACGACACCCTCGGAGATTACATCCTCGGCGACGACGCAAACGCAAACATGGGAAATGGCGGCGTCGGGAATGACACCATCGGAAATGACATCCCCGGCGACGACGCAAACGCAAACATCGGTACAACAACCTCGGAAATTACAACATCAGACAGTACAACCCGGATGCCGACGCGGACGCGAACATCGGAAATTACAAGATCGGAAATGACAACCTTGGAATTTACAACTTCGGAAACGACGCCATTCCCGACATCTGTAAAAACGCCAACGTCAGCAACGCCGATGAGATTAAGTGCAACATGTGTTGGTACAAATGAGCCGAAAACAGAGGCGGCAATTAGAAACAGCGTCCAGCAGAACAGCTTTCAAAGCGATTGCAAAGACGAAACTTATGTCAATATCCGGTTCAACCCGTCTGTCTTGAAAATCACGATATTCATCGCGCGTGAACAAACTGACGTCAGACACAGAGGAAATACGACCAGTACCAAAGCGGGCAGATCTTCCGAAAAAAAACACACAGATTTAGCAGTTTGGGTTCGCTAATAATCGCAATGACGAGCTTGGACCAGGTATAATGATATCATCTATGACGTACGCAGTGGGTAACGACACCGACATCAGAACGTTCCCGGGTATCATACAAAAGAGACACCCAAACCAACTGGACCTCAAGTACTACATTCCACGAAAATTTAACGTTAACTCGGGAAAACTCGAGTTCAAGTTAGGTTTGAACAACGTAAACACCGATAATCAATCGGCGTTCAGTATCTGTGAAGAGCAAAAGTGAACCCATCCGATGTAATTTACCGAACGTTTTTACTCAGAGACAAAGTAAACGAATGGTAAATTCCGGCGAAGACTCTCTCACTGTCGTTAGAAAACGTGCTGACGCTACATTTTGACCGCCTTGAACCGGGAACAGTAAATATTGATAACTTAAAACTGGCATACAATCCGCAGAAATGGAGCACGCAACCGGTGACCTTGCTCTTGGACTCGAAAAGGAATTTGCGCGCGTTTAAATACAAAGAAAATGCGAGCAAGAAGAACAAGGATGTGGAAATACCTAAAGGCATGAATTTGTACGTAGACGGTAAACGCATCGACGGCGAAATGGAAAAGGTAGTCTTGATGCATAAACCAAATTTGCACATTTTCGCGATCTCGGAGAATGGCGAGGCCAACGTGAATCACGTGACAACGTCCGGCAGACGACAGAACAGACAGAGCATCGGTGTAGACGGCGAGGATCAACTAAAGGGAGTGTCATTTTTTCATCGGTAATCCCGATAACACCATTGAGACGGTAGCGTTTAACACGAAGAATAACGATATCCAAATCACGTACGCGAACGGCACGTTTGTCACGTTTACCTTGCAGTATTCGGCACTGGAAACAAGGCTGGTCGTAAGCGATACGAATATTGCCGACGGGTCAGTGACATTCTTGTGTACGCATATATCCGATGGCGCTAATGACGTCATCGCTGAAGGTGGCGTTGCACGGAAGCACGTAATGGATCCAAGTGTCGGTACTTGAGCGGTACGAGGTTCAAGTTCGTAAAGACGAATCCTGACCAGACGTTTGCTGTCAGTGATGAAACGGATATCGTATTTCCCGCTATGTTATCCGGTTAATAATTTGCACGTCGGCTGCAGAACTATTGACATTTGAAGCTGGCAGCTATTGCCCATTCATTTCTGTAGCCATTTTATTTACAGAGGTGCGACATCATTTATTTCGTCCGTATGTGATATAAAATGGTTGTATTTGCGTTGTATTATGTTTTAATTTCCTCTTCCGAACACGCATAATAGACCGTTCCATAATTTAGTCATAATATTTAAAAATATATATATGTATATAAGTATATGTGTGTTAAAATGTTCGATATGTGTCACTCATACTCACTAGTAACGAGTTTTCAATATACATGAGTACACAGTTCAATTTGCATCATATGACGTTGTGTTTTTTCAGTTGTATGTTAATATTCCTCAATAGCGTCATTCTTTGTACAAAACCCATCAAATTAAAATTACATGTAAATACTGTCATGTCCTTTGCTTTTCATATGGCTTTGTAGTATGTTTATTTTCAAAGCACTCCTTACACTTTCTCACACTCATTTATTTATCACACGTCGGCCTTTCAGTCTTCAGATAATCTTTAATTTGATGCTTATGCCGCGTTTTGAAAGTTGCAAATAAATGTATTAATAAATTCGTTTGGCGCTTAATAATATATTTTTGAAATATTATTTAGGTGTTGTTTTTTTTTCGGAGTTTTTTTGTGTGGATTAATTGACTAAACATTTGGTGTCGTTATCCATATGTTTTGCGTTACTTCAAAGACCTATAAAATACATTTTTTAGTATTTAAGCTTTATAGCTGTTAAATGGTTCAACGATGAAAATATAGATATATCACATAGATCACATTCTCTTCATCTTCCGAATAATCACATAAAAGATCGTCAAGATCAATATCACTCTCTCATGATAAAAAGCTCGTTTTTTAACGTGACAAAATTCCATCTAAAAAAATTATATAAATCCAAACCACAATTTTTTTATCTCTGATATCAGTTAGAACAAGAAAAATAATGGAAGGCGTATCAAAAATATCATACTTAATATAATATGTTATGATTTTGGAATTGTAGATTTGTACCAAATGAGACCAATTACAAACAATTAGCGGTCATTAATTGCGCGAGAATCTTTTATAAGTATTAATTAAAATATAATCTGCTTGATGTTGCGGCTATTAAAATCAACACAACAATACATGCGTGAATTGTTTGTGAAACGTTAAAAGTAACAAGTCTAATCAAAGACATAGTATGAGCGACTGAACCGGCAAATTTTCGCCGATGATTACCACTTGATTACAGATAAAAAAACAAATACACGAAAGCATTTTAAACATTTTATTTGTAACAATCAAATGCCAACTTCAAACAATCATTTAAACAACAAAAAATGTGATAATCGTCTCACATTAATTCATTAAGTAATTTATTTATCCGACAACGGTGAAGCGGGTATTCTCTACGTCGTTGACTTTTGGAATCGCAGACTCGGACAAGTTAGCAGCAGTGTAATGGCTGACAGTCACGTGACTGACAATATGGCGGCGGTCAATTTATCGATTATGGAACGGTCTATATATATATATATATATATATATATATATATATATATATATATATATATATATATATATATATATATATATATATATATATATATATATATATATATATATATATATATATATATATATATATATATATATATATATATATATATATATATATATCTATATATATATATATATATATGCATGTATTTGAGATACAAAACTATTCTTTCTTTATAAAATCCGGTGGACAAGAATTGTTCTACAAAAGTAAATGAAGTATATATTGAGCGAATAACAACAATAGGTCATCGAGACATCATGATGTCGTTTACTTATGTTAAGCGTAAGCGTCTTATGATCATTATGGCGGCAAATGAAAATAGTACGTCACATAACGAGAGAAACAACGTATCAACACACAATGCCGGTAGAGGGTACTTTTAATTAGGAGACTACATTCCAATCACATCTGCACTTCGCTAAGAAAATAGTCCAACATCACGTGCCCTTAGTCAATTGACCATAACATTAACAAGAGCTGGCCCAAGAAATAAACACTCGACTATTTTGCGTTCTGTTAGTACAATGTACATATAATATAATCAGTAATCTGATATAATGCCTTTGAGGACTTGAGGATTTTTTATCGTGAATATCTTAATCAGTTACAAAGTTAGTCTTATGAAAATTTAACCCTGAAACCTACGATAAAAATGACTTGCTACATAAAACTACTCTTTCATTTTTATCAATAAATTTATTTTAATTTAACTTTCTTTGAGATCCCAAATACCTTTTCCTAAGCTACTTAAGCACACATTTCAACGAAAAACGTTGATAAAAACTACTGTTTATTTTTTTTCTATGAATAATAAGAGTTGCCTTCACCTTTTTCTGAATGCAAACCCAAGCTAAGTCTGTCATTGATGCAAGCTACACACCAAGTTGCAGCATAATTTCTCAAAGCAAAGAAAGTTATTAGCGTGAAATAAATGGCTAAAAGGTAAAATCGACCTTGACACGAGGGTCGCCGGCTAGGTCTCTTTCTACGATATATTGATATCAAATTACAGCGAAATATATCCACCTAAACTTAAGTTATTGAAAGGAATTCGTGTTCCTAAATTTTATTTAAACAAAAAAACATAGTCTAAAGTACATAAGTAGCATTATTCTGCTAAATGGCAGGTTAGAGTTGAGGCCCTTGTTTGGTGTCCGCTTAGAACGATATATATTTAATTAAATAATAGAGAGTGAGATATAAAGTTGTTTCATGCAAACGCAACTTGAATTTGCCAAGAACAAATTCAATTTTGTCAATTTACCAACACGTGAAAAAGCCCCTTTTAACTTACCATTTTAATTTATCTTTTACTCGTGTTTCTTACGATGACAGCGATCACTGTTGATTGTTAAAGGAAGTAACCACTACTTTCGAGCAGAAATTTAATTGGTTCCAAACTAGCCCATCCAATCCCTGGCGCACTAATAAACAATCTGATTACCATCTACTAAAATATTGTTATTACATTTGTGATGATGTTTTTTTCTTCTTTTTTCTTCTTTTTGTTTTTCTACCGTGAAGAGTACATTACATGACCAATAATTTAGACAATTGCACTGATTTTTATTTAATGATAAAACAATAAAACTCATAATTCTTTCAGATCTGGAAGGTTTCCACTTGTGATAAAAGAGGTTAATGTCATGGAGATAACTACTGCGATGAATTTGAAGAAACAGGTCGCCGCGATATACGTACAAGCTGCAAGCCATGTTGGCCATGAAAACATTTCTAAATAAAAATAATATTGTACGTTTTAATATTAATAAATACCACATTTTAGTTGTATTTAAATTGCATCATATTAAAAAACAATATATTAATTGTTGATGATGAAACCCAGACTTCTATAAAAAAAAAAAGAGAAGAAGGGAGAATCACACAATTCGTTAACAGGTTTATTATAAACTTCGGCCATAATTTTTCGATGAAATTCAGATGGACGAACGACCATGATAAAACCCCTCATTTAATCGCAAGTTTTTACTGTTTTCGAATAAAGCGTATAAAAATATGGTGTAAGGAAAGGCAGCAAATGTTCAGTTTTTGTTAAAATTGCTTAAATTGATTAGGAAGAGAGGGGATAGAGATGCAAGTCATAAATTGAAACATGCTAAATATTTAAGCGCAATTGATTTGAAATTTGTTTCCTTTTAATTAAAGAAGCTACAAGCGTAGTTATTTGTAAAACGTGCCTAGTTTATTTTAAGGTTTTTAGATCGTGCATAATTGGACAGGGAGTGACGTTCGATCACTGATTTTTTACGAGTTGAAGTGCTTGGTATGGAGCGGCCTGTGGTTAATCTTAGTCCGGGGAGATCACTCAGTAAAACTCGTTCGGCGAAGGTTTATCCTTCTTAATTCCCTTGTATATTTCAATTTGTTCATCGTTCATTCTTCATTATTGTTTTTTTTTAAACGCCACAGTAAAATTCACAAATTATATAGAATTAATAATCTGCCATTTTCATTTTTTTCCGGTTTACAAATATACATCGTTCAAATAACTCTAAATCCTTTTACACAATAAACCCACGATGTGAGTACAAATTATACGTACATGTACATGATATATTTAACGCGACGCGGTGTTATAGAAACAAGCAAAATGGGTCAACAAGAACGTGATTCTATTCTCAATAGATTTAATTCGGAACTCGCGCGCTGTGGGTTTTTCCGAATTCTGAGCGCGCACGGGAGGTACACACATTATCATTAATACAGTAATGACCAGTAACGTCGATATCCGATTTGCTTCCCATTCAGTAGTGGATAATTATTTAAACAACCGTAGTGTTTCTTTTAGGAAATGTCAAATTCAAGTCTTATGTTGTTATTACTATTACTTGTATAAATTATAATTACACATAACAAATCTAATACTGATATACATGTATGTCAAACGTTTAATACAGGATTAAAGTCAAAATACACCGTTCAGATGTACAGCCGCCTATACGAATGGGTCCAGTAGCTAACATCCTTAAAAGACATGAAAAATATACTTTGTCAGCTGTATGGTAATGAAGAAACCTATACAAACGGCTTGATATATTCAATATTTCTTCTGAAAAAAAAAACAACAACATCATTCATGTTCTTGTTTTTTCGGCATGCTTTATAGATATAGCAAATAAGTCATTTATTTTACAGCGTGTTAGTGATGTGCCTTCTAATCTGAAGGTCTTAGTCTTAAACGAATAATTTTCTTTACTTTTCAGATTATATTAAAGAAAAGCATCACAATAGAGCTATATCAATAGACATATAAAGTCTAGTACTACGAATGGACTGAGGATGTTAAGGTTTTTGTTGTTTGGTACTTGTCTGTATGATTTTAAATATCTTTGAATAGTTTAATATCTATACAATGGAGTCAATGTCTTGGTAGTTTCGTTGACAAACTTCCATTAAGACTGTATGGCCAGGCCTACGCACAGTATATGCAATGACATAGTTACGTGACCGAAGCTGTTTACATGTCCACGCAGCATTATATAGTGTTACATACTAGTAGTATTCTTACAAATTAAACAAGATTGAGATTATTCATTTAAAGAAAAATGATTAAATCATGGTATTTTATATCAACTATAACGAACGTTTTAGCAGAAAAAGTGGTGTTTACTATTCAGCGATAAGATAAATTATTGATTCACTCTCTTTTAAAATATGCTAGTCAGCTTTTGTTTGTACCTACCCATCGTCGGACACCCCCGGTCTATTCATTACGTTACTCTCCATTCCTATGAGCGGAGCGTAATCAGACTGGAGAGTTCCGAATAACAACTATTTTAATCACGATAATTAAAACTTTTTCAGATTCCAGTAAATGCTGGTTCTGATTGGATAATCCGATCGCGTGACATGATTTTTTCACTTCTCGATTGACAATTTCCGTATGCATATTCAAATGTGAAAATACATGCCCGTCGTACGTTTGGGGCGATATAAGTTATAACTTTACCGGTACATAAAAAGAATGTGAAGTGTGTAACATTTGCGTTCATTTAAGTTCTCAAATCGGTCATTAAATGGAAGAAAAACGCATTTTTGAAACCCTCGTAAGAAAGTCAAAATAATTAACGTAGTACATGTAGTTAAGTTCTATTAATTAAATTCCATTATCACGTGGTTTCACACGTGATCTCACCTGACTAAACAATCATGTTTGATTGGTTTAATTTTATTGAGTTGCATAGCGACACTAGAAATGTGAGCAAGTCATAGGTATGTCTTTCGTTTACTACAATTTAAGTAGCGTGCTCAGAAGTTCCGACGGTTTTTAATTTTTGGCTGCAAAATTTGAATGTCTTGGTCGATTTAGGCAGAATTAGTAGTACATGTTCATAAGGTAAAGTCAGCATTTCAATACATGTGTACAAGAGTCATAGTGCGTTGGGAGACGCTCGTACAGATCATGCCAGATGAAAACATCCACTGGAGAGAGTAGTTGTTCTAGTGAAACTTAGTTATTCCTTGTTTAGACAATTAAACAGGTAGGTGGCAAAGTGGTGTGGAGATAAATGAGTCACTTTGTTAAGAGTACGAATAAAAGAGGGAAAATGGTAGAGGGAGTTTGGATAATTGGTTGGGTGAGTTTGTAGTATTTAGAAAGAACGAGGCGGTAAGAGATGCTTTTTTGTGATAGTAGAGGACAGCCCAGCATTGATAATTATTCCTGCTATTTAAAATTTGTTTAAACCAGAGAACCAAATTATAAGGGACTGCTTGAATTATATAGTTTTACAGCAATCATGTTCACGTGATCAATACAACAAACAAGCGTAAGGGTAACGGTTTACAAACTCGTTCAAAATTACTGGAAGTTTGACACTGAAAATATATCGAGCTCGAAATTTGTTGGTTAAATAAACATACATATAAATATGCGTAAACGAAACAACGTCCTTAAATTTAAAGATATATCGGTTGAATAAAATGAATTCAGTATGTTTATTGAAAACAACAAACACAAAAATTAAGATATTTGCTGATTTCGGTATTGTGTGATAGACTGTTTTTGTGTTGTTACAAAATTAGAATACGTCGTTTGACGAATGCAGTTCTTCAATGCAGTTACAATATAAAATATTATATTGTCTATTATATTTGCTATGCACCAACAGCAACAATACCAGATGTTGGTTGTAGGCTACATAACGCCAGTAATAGTAAAAAGTTAGTCAAAACTTTTTTGTTATATATCATTAGTTTATTCATTATTCTATTTTCAATTTTATGTTGTTGTTGTGTTAGTTGCTTTTCTTTATATTGTCATTTTTCTATATAGGTCCATCTTAACAAACTAAACACACCCACCTATAACAGCTTCCAACTTGAAATTCCCTAAATAATAAAAAAAATAGGACACTGTATGAACACGACCCCTGACACTATCTTGGATACATCCTTAAACTAAGCATGTGCTCTTATTTGTAATTATATGTATTATTTACGTTTTATGTCATATAATGCTATGTTGTTATGCGTATTTACGGAACATAAAATAATGTGTATATTTGAGTATTAAGACGATGTACTGTTGTATAAGTCTGCATAAACAATCTGTCTGTCTGCTATTGTAAATGGAACACAACAATATGAATAGTAAATATTATAAAATATAGTATCAATAATAAGTCTGTCACAAGGCGAGAATAACCTGCGGCCGATCTCGGTCTCGAACCCGGGACCTATGACCTAGCCGATTTCTGTAAAGCACTCACATTGATAGCGGGAGGGCCCGAACTCCTGGGCTGCCAAATAAGCACTACCCAGCGACAATAGCGTCCATGGCGGTGAAGTGTTATAAGCTTTTCTACATTGAATCTACCCGTGTGTTAATCAAAATAAGATTTGAAATGTTCCCATTGATTCCAATACGAGGAAGTATTCAAGTTTGGAAGTGGAAAATGGCTCGGTAAAAGAACTAAAGCGAAGCTGTGTAAGCTGTCGGTCTAGCTAAGTTGCCATGCAAGCAGGCGGTCCCTGCCTCGAGTCCCAGACTCCCGAACTCTGACTGGCTGCACACTTTCTCACCACCCGTTGAAAATTATCTGTAACGATACCGACCGTTAAGCTTGACTGGTGATTAGCTGTGAGATTTGGCTTAGTGTTAGTAAAAGTAACATCAATAAATTTCTTCTTCAACATTTTGCAACGTCATATGAAATCCGACAGGCGGTTTCGGGAAATAAGTTGTGAAAGTAAGTTGCTAATAATGCCGAAAGACGGCGATCAGTATGCGAGATAATGTCTTCATTTGCAAAAATGGACTTTCATTTTGAAAAAGTTAATAAGCTTATTGTGTTTCTAAAGTACATGTAATTCAAGAGGCTCCATTTCCAGTACATTTCGCGCAATCTCGGCTACCACGTCTATTACGAAGAACGCGGTGGTTTTTGCTGAATAACCATGTTCCGTCGGAAGCGCGCCTTGCGAAGGAGGTTGCCTCTCGTAATCGACGAACCGGATAATCGTATTTGTGGTCGGTTCGCCCAAAACAATCTCGTGCCGGGTTTGACACAGCTTTGTCTGCAAAAAATCCTCAGGTTTGGAAAATGCACAGTTCGTATGCCTTTAAAAGGAGCTGCGTTATGGGGTGCAAATTGTTTTTCGCATTTAACCTGTTCAAGTGCGATGTTTGTGACTGTATTTTGCCGCGCAAACCGCGGAATAGTACATAAAATTTTAATGAGAACATGAAAATAACTGCAAAAATAAGGCACCTTTCTGCTATTTGGTGTCATGTCCGAAATATGATATATATTCATAAAACACACTTAAAGCGTTCATTGGTCAATGCTCTTCTTATTGATTAGGTTAAATGTCACAAAATAGTACAAGCAGTTTCGTACAGGTGTAAATATTTGAATAATTTTCTTTTTGTATTTATTAAATTAGTGTCCACCTCAAAAAGGGTTTTAAAACTTCAAGTCCACAAATGTTAACATACATGTATAAACATTAAATATTGCTTAAAATGTTGTGCATCTTAGCTTATAATATGTGTTTCCCTAGAAAATAAACTTTTTTAAATATTAGCTATTTAAAAGTGTTAATGCGTCACCACTAATTAGTAAGTTGATTGTAGAAAATGATTTTATAGAATGTCTGGAGCCCGAGTCTGACTAAATTTAACTCTCTGAGTAAGCTATATCGTTGTATTCTGTCTTCATTTAGGCGTTGCGCTAAAATATATAACATACTAATATACAAGGAGCTTTACAATGTATCATCCTTAAAAAGACGTATCATAAGAAATATACAAGTTCACTTAATCGATGCAACTGTGATCAGCAGGTTTCAACCAAATGATTATGTTTTGAAAACTTACTTTATGCCATACATCTTTAAAATCATGTTAAATAACTTGTATGATGAAAAACACAAGAAAACCAATAAACACAATAATGTATAATCTCTGACATTTTTTTTGTTACAATCTATACCGAAAACATGAATAATACACTATTTTTAATCTTAAGAATGCTCACAGATTGATGAATTGGCATTCGTTTTACAAAACAAAAATAAAGCAATGTTTACAATGTTTCTTATTCAGTACACAATTATAAATATACTTTAAATACAAATAACAAATAATTCAATAATTTCATTCTTAAAATCAAAAGCAAATTGTTGACTAAAATTATAAGTTTTTTTCGTTCAACACGCTTCAGTGGCTCTCCGCGTTAATTTGCTTAACTGTGTACAAAGCTTCAATTGTCAAAATAACAATAATAAAATGAAAAACGTTCCTTTTTACAAGTTACTGACATTTGGCGAATCGATTACCAGAATGCAGAAAGAAAAACATCATAAGCAACGATGTATCAAGAAAATTAGACATCTTTTTTTCAAATGCTGTTTATTTTCAAAGATTTTGAATATCGTTATTTCCGTTTTTGAGTAATGCATATATGCAAACAAGATTATTTGAGCAAACGTGTCAAAATAAGAAGGTGCGGTCAGCCTTTGTGGATAAGGCGTTTCAACCCGAATAGCAGAGCGTTATGTTTTTTAGCTGGACACTTTCATTTTGGGGTGCTATTTGTGAAACTTTTGGCTGTTATGGACATACTTGGACGATTTTCATCAAAATAAAAGGTGTTTTATCATAGATGGACCCTTCCTGCTGGCAACCACAACGACATATGTGTGCATTGTTCGATCGTTTATGCTGTTGCATTGTGTTATTCAATACACCTGTGAAATCATCGTTGGATACCTTTACTCTTATTATATACATGTATATATAAGGACCACATTTTTTTTTTCAAGTACCTGTGAGTTTTGCCGTGTCTAGCTGTCAAGATCCAGAAAGTCCTGCATTCACATCGAATGTATCCTTCGAATTCAATCCATTGTTGACTTTAGCGGAGATTTAGTTAATAAATAACTCATATATCCTAAATGACAGTTTCTTAATAGCCATACAAGCCGATGTATGCTGTAAGAAAGTTTTGACACGAGTGTGAAGATTCCCTCATGGGCGCGGCCATTGTTGTATGACCTTGTACGGTCCGGCTAAAATGCGTATATGACTCATATCCGCGGATATTAACGAAAAGTGCAAATATGAACGAATATAGGCAATATTTTTGCGTTTTTTGCAGTTTTGTTATGAACAAATCAATGTTGAATTAAAAATTCACAATGTGTGATAAATATGTTAAGACTGCCTCAAAATAGAGCAATTTGATAAAAGCGGTGGTCAGGTCGTTCATATTCAATTTGGAGTTACTGAAATTAAAATGCCAATGAAAAACGCTTTTAAATTCATTCGATCGTAACATTACACATTAGCGACGTGTATTTTAGTCACAAAATAATTTTCATATAACAAAAATAAAGGAAAATACATTTAAAAAGTCATTATCTGTTCATATCCGCACTTTTCAGTCATATCCGCCAATATGAGTCATATACACATTTTAGTCGTACCCTATGTTGAGGCATGAACGACAACTCTGCTGGAGAATGTTACCAATGCTAATGAGCGAGATATGCCGATTAGAAAATCGACACTATCTCAATCGGACTGGCTCGGTCTTTTACATAGCTCGCCATTGTGAAGAATTTTTCCATGGTATGATAACTTAGACGATGCTGAAGCAGCATCGTCAAAAATAAGGGCATATATCCAAATAACCGTGAATCTGTATAGGTTAAAGAATTGCAATCGGACTGAAGTTCCAACGCCGAACACATGAGCCTGAAGGAACTTAACTGAGCAGCTTTTGTAATGCTTGTGTAATTATTTTGGCTCATAACCTTGCTTTTTACTTGGATTTTTTTTGTTTAACTCGCTTGAGATATCATAAAAACACATGTTCTGAACAGGTTTAATGATTATTTCGCACAATTGTGACTTGTAGAATGTTCGTAAGGTTTCAATTAAAAAGCCAAAATAGAAACAAATTTCTTGCCGTCTTGCGGCCATGTTTTTTTTAACGGCAAGTACCAGTTGTTAATCCGGCCGAGATATCATGATAATTCATGTTCTGAACAAGTTTCATTATAATTGGGCAAAACTATGGGACTCCTGCAGTGTTTGCAAATTGTTTAATCTCACCTAATGACCGAGTTTTATTTTACCTCACTTGATCCAGATTATTAATCGGCTACGATATAATACGAAAAACAATGTTTTGATGAAGAATCTTGATGATTGGATAAAAATCATTAAAACTTATAACACAAAAATAATGACGTTTTTTAAAACACAGTTAAAATTTTATCCTAAAGCATATAGATTTGCTTATAAACTATTGGAAAATATTAACTAAAGACGTATTCTTTTTCTAAAAACCACACAACTCTCGTTTCTTTTCTTGTATTTGCAGTTCTTGAAATAAAGGCTTAAAGACAATAAAGCTTCTCGTTTGACTTATTGCAAATGATCTCGCCCTCGAGATACGACCATTCGTACTCGGTAGTGTAGATCCGGTACTTGAGCAGCGTCTCGCAGTCTTTTAGGTTCAGATCCATGTAGCATGTACCATGCGTCTTGCAGCATCTATGGAATATAATATCTTGTTTCATTAATTTTATTCTTACTTTATTTTCGCTATTTTCACCAGTATTTAAGTGATTTCATGACGGTCAGTTATTTTTACCTATTGATACTTTTTCTGAGTAGGCTAGCTTACCGTTACTAATTGCCCTTTTTGAATAGGGACAGATTGGCCAAACACAAATATTTATTACCAATCATAACGTAAGTTACCTTGTCGGTACTTTACAAACTGAATTAGCCGACACGATTTAAGATAAAGACTATGTATCGTTTCAGAAATGCGCTACTATTTCAGCTGTCGAAACATCATTTTGGCACTGTCTCACATTCCACAAATTATTAGTGAATTCCAACCAGCAATATTTACAAGTTCATTTCTAAAAAGAAAAATATATAGAATGAAAAAAAGTGTCCAGCCTTTTTATACCTTTCTTATTTACATTTGAAATCAAAAGCGTTGACGATGAGGTCCAAAAATTTTGTTCATAGAACTTAAGAAGGTCGCGTGACATTATACTGATTACCGACGCGCTGATACGGAAAGTTCTGGAGAGTTTAAGCTTTCTTTGTTGACATTATGCATCAAATGCTTTGACGATTAATGAGGTCCGAACATTTTGTTCATTCATAAAACTTAAGAAGGTCGCGTGACATCTTCTGATTACCGACGCGCTGAGGCGGAAAGTTCTGGAGAGATCTAGCTTTCTTTATTGGCGTCGCACTGAAGTGCGGCGACTAGTATGTAATACGTTTGTTTTCGCTTATGAGAGGAGAAGTTATTTTACGGATCAATGCATATATTTTTGTTGTCAGAATAGCTTGCATAGTGGTGATTTTTGTGTAAATTCGTGTAAATAAGTACTGCATTTGTGTCTATTACATTTACTACAACATTTATTGCCAATAATGCAAAGCTAATTCTTTTAATTAATAACTGATCACAGGGACTGGGCAATAATAAAAGATCACAGGAACTGGGCAAATACGCGAACCGGTGAAACTTTCTGGTTTTGTATAAAAACAAAACTTCTTTGTTCCACTATCCTAGCAACCACCTAGTTACTTATAAAGGCGCTATAGAGCGCGAAGCGCGACACGTATTATTAATTGTAATAATGAGTCTTGATAAAGGAAGCAGCCGCTTATCAATGAGGAGCGCCATCACAGCACCCCAGTCTCATTACTATCAAGTCCTCCTACAGGTTTTTTTTAAGAACCACATATAGAAGGCCGCAGGCCTGACCCGTATCTTGCCAGTGGTATGGACCCTTTGGTATGGACCTTTAACCCCGCTCACTATCCAGCGTTTAAACTTCCGGGTTTACATTTAAACCGACTATTAATAGCTTATTAATATCTTAGTTCGAGCCCCAGTAGAATCAAATTATTTTATTTGTGTTCTATGTTAACTTTTTGTTTTGATGTAGACATTTTAGTTTAAATAAATATGCTGTTTTATTGTAACCATTTTTTGTTTTTATTATGCCCATGAAATATATGTGTGAGAGGGTGGGGGGGGGGGGTCGTAAACACATTAAAACTTTTACAGTGTTTTCATATCAGTGGGTATTCAACCCCTATCGTAAATGAGCAACGTAAGGGTAAGTTCAGAATCATCTCCCCTTGAAGTTGAGAAAAAATTGAAATTACGCTTACAAGATGAAGCATATTTTTTAAAACCTACACAGTTCTGTTCCATTAATAAAAACTGCACACGGATGCTAGTAAAAAAAGGAAACCAAGGTAAATAAACTGAACTATGAACATTTTGGGGGTTACAACACAAAATCATAGATAATGGTTATTTGGGGGTTATAACACAACATCATAGATAATGGTTATTTGGGGGTTATAACACAAAATCATAGATAATGGTTATACCAGTATCTTTTTCTATTTTGTTTAAAATAATCGGCCAATATATTAATATTTACATTAGAAAAAAAATCGTTCCATGTAACTTCATTGAGTGCTTTTACCCTGAAATTACCGATGCCCTTTGATGCTTTGCAACAATATTTATCTTGTTCACATTTTGAATCAATTGCTCTGACGATGAGGTTCGGTTATTTTGTTCATAGACGTGACCTCTTCTGTTTACCGATGCAATGACACGGAAAGCTCTCAGACGGAGGAGTCCGGCGGATATCGACAGCAATCGGATAACCTTGCAAATGTGAGCTAACAGACGTTTTTGACGAGCCACATAAAATACGGTAGGTAATGAAACTCTCTTCAGTTTTCAGATTACTGCAAATCTTTTATCAATAGTCATTTTAAGTGTTTATAATGAAAGGTATGCGTTTATTTACAAAACAATAATATTAATTAACATATCAAGCATACTTAAGAGGTCGTTAACAAAAAGACAATCTAATCATGAAAATGTAATTACAATAAGATAATTACAATAACAATTAGATTTTTACGATAAGAAAGTAGGACCCGCTTTATAAACAACAGCACAGCGAAAATAAAAGGTGGAACAATATAAAAACTGTTTAACCATGCACCATTTTGATACATATCGTTTTCTGCCACCACACACAAGCTATTCAAAATTTAAGTACGAGAAGTCGTATTTGCGTTATTTTTTTCCGTCTCTGTGTAGCATTACTACTCCTTTTTCGTTCGAACAGCTTTATTCCGTGAGGAACATTTTTTTACCATAAAATGGTTTGTCATTTTGTTTTGTTGTTAAAATATGCTGTTATTTGTTTTGATTATTCAATGAAAATTATGTAGAAAAGGTACATTTTAATTGGAATACAGTGTTATGAGACAGTATAACAGTCTCGTGTGTTGTGTCAAATAGCTTAGTCTCTGATGCGATATAAACTTAACGCAATCAACTCGACTGTTATAAAGTCTCTGGAACAATTTTCACTCTCCACTTTTGATATACACAAGCTAAATATTATATTTTTTTCTCATTGTGCTTGGACAGTGTTTTAAATGTAAAACCCCAGTTGCAGAAAAAAGTGTTCGTATGAAGTTTATAGATAAACAAAATATATTCTTGCTTGATTGAGTCGAAAGCCTAATGCTTATTGACGCAAACATCAGAGTTGAAGATAAAAAAAGCAGCTTCTGATCGACAAGCGGACAACATTTGCAGCCAGACCTCTGACTTCATAAAGCAACGTAGTATATGCATAGGGAGCATGTTCGGTAATTCTAAAAGCTATATTACAACCCGTTTTGTAATAAAAACCCGAATTGTAATAATTATTACAAAGTGGGTTGCGATGCATTATTACATTTCGGGTCGACAGTAACAACCCGTTTTGTAATAAAACTCCGAATTGTAATAATTATTACAAAGTGGGTTGCGATGCATTATTACATTTCGGGTCGACAGTAACAACCCGTTTTGTAATAAAAACCCGAAATGTAATAAATTTTATCATGTCCATTAAATCAGAGATACAGACTTTTTTAGAAGTTATTTTCATATTTAAATTAGTTTTAGAGTAAGTATTGACTGTTCCCCCGACCTTTGTTCTTATAGACTCCATCAACAAATCATGAATGTAATAATTTATTGCAAAGTGGGTTGCGATGCATTATTACATTTCGGGTCGACAGTAACAACCCGTTTTGTAATAAAATCGCCGGGAGTCCGCTAAAAGATGGGACTTCTAATGTGGAGCCTCGTTCCGCGAAAACTTGGCTTAATACATGTGCGTAAAGTGTCGTCCCAGATTAGACTGTGCAGGGTCTACACTCTCCGCCTAAAGAGGATTTTTGTTTACAAGAGATATAATGTTAACATTAAATTCCATCAAGCGGCAAGTGTCAGCCTGATGAGCCTGTGCGGACTGAACAAGCTCATTTTGGATGAAATTTTATGCACATGCATAAAGCCCAGTTTTGTTAGAACGCGGCTTACTTAATGGCTTGCCGACTTGAACACGAGAAAATATTAACCCATTTATGCCTAGTGGACTCTCCCATCCTTCTAAATTGGATCAATTTATTTCTAAAATTAGAGATGTCTAGTATATTTATTTCTATATTTAGAATATTTCTTACAGAAATTCCTTTAAGCAAACAGCGCAGACCAACGCTGTTTGCCAAGGCCTTTTTTTCTAGACGCTAGGCATAAATGAGTTAATATCGTTATAGCTCAAACATATAACCCTGAACCCGACCTGCATGCGCGAATATTAACAAATAGCTTGAAAGATTAAAATATTAATAGATGAATATATTAGTTGCCGCACTGAACTCGTATAAAATACGTATGAGCTCATACCCCGGGAATTACGGTGAGCGCAACAAGTGCGTGAAAAAAAGTTAGAATATTGAATAAAATTCAAGCGTGTAATATATTATAATTGCGCCTACGAGTAAGAGGGGAAATGTTGTCTTGCTATATAGCTTTCACTTACATGATATAACTAATACAGGCTTACTCAGTATATCGCGAATCAACAGAAAAAGATTTGCTGAAAATGTTCTTCATACATAACTTTGATACTCATAGATCACTTAATTACATCTCAAAAGTGTTTAAATGTCTAAATGCTCACCATGTGACATATTATACTGTAATCAAATGTATCAAACTTGTTTGCATAAAATGTTAAATTTCTTCTGAGTTTCGTCCATATTTGACACATATTTATTGCCGCGGGAAAATTAAATTATTTTACTTAAAATAATGAGCATGACTTATGTCACCGCATTGACCAGGTCTTTTTATATACCAAACGACACATTTATTTTCTGAATATTTTTTTTAAAGAAAAATAACAGATAAGCACCAACGTCTTAGTTTATTTCCACTTTTCGTAATTAATTTCCTTTCAACCTTTCACATATTCTGTTTTAAAGAAACATTCTGATCAGGAAACATATTTAAAACGAAACAGTTTACCAATTATCGCAAGATGTTTGACAAGACAGTGCCTGGGTACTTTACTTATGCCGACAACACAAACCACGAACACAGCGGCGAAGATGACACGCGCCTGCATAATTTTTTTTTACACGTGACTAGCGCGGTGAACGTACGTATATTTCGAAGGTGACCGTGAAATTAAACAAAACTGGATAAAATGAGTTTCTAAAAGCATATTTTCACTTTAAAAGGTGTTCAATGGTGTAGATTTATACGTGACAGAGGCTATGATATGGGAAAAAAAAAGAAAAAAAAAAAGAAAAAAAAAGAAAAAAAAAAGATAGAAATAGCAGCGAAAATAGTAGCGCGGTAACTATTCAAAATAAACAGTTCAAACACGGAGGCCCGTCAAGTGTTTTGGATAATACAGTTAGTGTTAGCGAACTTTTAAATAAGACCAATGCAGTTTTATTTGGCGATGATCATGAGTCGAACAATAGTGTTTTTGTACCAGAGAGTGGACTGTATAGTGATTTAACTGTGAGCTTTTCAAACATGGCCAGCTGCAGTGTAAGCGAACCTACTATTTCGGATGTGATGAAGTGTCTGGTGGCGATGAGCGATCGGTTTGCTGTAGTTGAAAAGAAACTTTGTGTTTTGGACGTGCTCGAACAAAAGGTTAGTAGTTTTGAGAAAGAGTTAAAGAGCATCTGGGTTGATATTTATGATCGGGACTGGAGGAGCGTGTGTCCAAGATCGACGACAAGGTGGATGGGGCTGATGTAGGTGCCGCCTTATTAGCCAGTAGGATCGAGGACCTTGAGAAAGCGAAGGCTTCCCTTGGTGACGAGTTGACATACCTTAAATCGCAATCAATGCAAAATAATCTTATTTTTACTTCCGTTCCGGAAGATAATAGTGGTGGTAAAGAGTCGCCGGAAGTAACAGAGCGCAAACTCAGGCAACACCTCCACGACACTCTGAAACTGGCTAAGGAGACTGTGAGCGGCATCCGATTTGAACGAGTGCACAGATCCTCTGGGAAACCAGTTCCGGGAAGGGTGTGTACCATTGTTGCCAAATTTACGTACTTTCAAGATCGAGAGCTCGTGCGGAAGCAATGGAAATCTCTTGCAGGTACAAACTTTAAAATGTATGAACAACTTCCACAAGAGGTACTAGCCAAGCGCCGTAAACTGGGTCCCAAGTTGAAAGCGGCTAGAGACGAGGGGAAAAGGGCATGGATCGTGTACGATACACTCTATGTGGACGGACGCCCGGTACGTGACTAGGGACACGACGGAGGTGCGCTGTTAGTTCTGTCGTGGAATGTGCACAGTCTCACATGTGACAAGAAACAATCTACAGACTTTGTAAATATTTTGTCATGTAATGACATTTGCTTTTTTTTATGAATCTTGGACAAATTCAAAAAGTAAAGTTTCTGTAAATTGGTAAATATGTCATAATTTTTACCGAAAATTCCAAAATAGAAATGCTAAAAGATGCAGTGGTGGATTAGTTCTTTATTATAAAGAGGGTTTGAAAAACGGTATTCAACTCATACAAAATCACTATGACACAATAATTTGGCTTAAACTTGATAAAACATTCTTAAAAACCGATCAGCATATTTATTTATGAGGAACGTATTTATGGTGTGAAGATTCACCTGCGTATAATAATGTTAATGTCGATTTGTTTAATGTTCTGGAAAGTGACATTTTTACTTATATTAACAAGGGTGCTGTTTTTCTTGTTGGTGACTTCAACAGTAGAGTTGGTAATAAAAATGATTTTATAACCCATGATAAGTTTAATGTATTAATTGATGACAACGATTATGAACCCGACTGTTGATTTAAATATTGGTCCATTTAATGAGTGGAGCGATCACGCACCGATACAATTAACATTGCTGTGTAATACGTCCAAAAATTGTTATAATAGTTACTCAGAAACTAAGTATGAATGGAATGATGTGTTTTTACAACAGTTCCAATCTGGTTTAATTGCTAGTTTACCGAAATTAAATTCGATTGTTCATGATATAAGCTGTGACATTAGGCAGGCAATAAATAAGGCTCTGAATGATTTTACCACTGTTTTACGCAACGTTGCGGACCCATTGTTTTCTAAACAACGGATTGTTACACTCAAATGTTGTTTTGATAATGAATCTCCTATGAAACATTCTGATTGGTTTTACAACGAATGCATACGTATTCGCAACGAATATCTTGAACATCTGAGTCGTTTTAATGTTTGTCCGTCGGACTTAAATAGGGCACAATTATGCGAAAGTAAAACAAGATGTAAAACGTTTATACGCAAAAAGAAGTCAATTTTTTTATGCGCGTAAAATGAATGAAATTCAAAACCTAAAAAAATGTAAACGAAAAGAATTTTTGAAATACTTTAGAAAACGAATTTTAATAATAGTTTATCATTAGACGAGTTGAAAGATTATTTTTCAAACATAAGTAACGAAATATTTGAGTGTACAAATGTTCAGGCGGAAGCTTTTTGTGAAAGAAATGATTTTAATATTCCCAATGAATATTTCCCAGAGTTAGATCAACCTTTTACCGTTAACGCAATTTGTTTCTGCAGTTAAATCTTTAAAAAAGAACAAAGCGTATGGTAGTGATTGTGTTCTAAATGAATATTTTATCGAAAGTATTGATTTTTTTGTCAGCACATTTATGTGATCTTTTTAATTCTATACTTAATGCAGGTTTTTTTTCCTGACAATTGGACTGAAGGTATAATAATTCCGCTACACAAAAAGGGTGATAAAAACGATGTGAATAATTATAGACGTATTATTTGGTTAGTTGTCTAGTAAAACTTTTTACAACCGTTTTAAAAAAGCGAACAGAGCAATTTTGTAGCGAAAATAACACTATTTCGGACGCACATTTCGGATTTCGTAAGGGACGATCAACTGTTGATGCAATATATGTACTTACGTCTATTGTAAAAAAATATATACATGAAAATTAAAGATTATATGTTATTTTTGTTAATATGATGAAATGTTTTGATTCCATTTATAGAAATGGCTTATGGTTTAAATTGTATAATAGTGGAATACGTGGAAAGCTTTTAAGAATTATAAGAGATATGTATCAGCATGTTAAATCTCGAGTTAAATTGTGTTCTATTTTTTCCGATTACTTTGAATACGCAGTTGGATTACGTCAAGGTGAGGTATTGTCACTTCTTTTGTTTTCTATCTTTGTTGAAAATTTGGAGTTGTTTTTGCAAAAGGATACAAATTGTGGCCTTATGTATGATGATATTGTTTTAATACTTTTACTTTTTGCAGATGATATGACAATTATAGGTAAAACACCATATGGAGTACAGCAACATTTAAATACTTTAAAAATATATTGTGACACGTGGGGTCTGAAGGTAAAAACTTCAAAGACAAAAATCAGTGTTTTTTGTAAACGGGATGGCTTACGGCATAATGAAAGCTGGACATACATACAATGGGGAAAACATAGAAGTTGTGAGTGATTTTAACTACTTAGGAACAGTCTTTAATTACACTGGTAAATTTATCTTCAATCAAGAGCATCTAGTTGGAAAAGCGTTGAAAGCTATGGATGTTCTTTTGTGTAAGTGTAAGGAATTTGACTTAAGACCTAAGACAATGTGTCAGTTATTTGATGCCTTTGTAAGTCCTATTGTTAATTATTCCTGTGAGGTTTGGGGACATACTAAGTCAAAGGAACTGGAAAGAGGGCATCTCAAGTTCTGTAAGCGGTTATTGAATGTTAAAATAAATACATGTAATGCAGTCACATATAGTTAATAAGGACGATACCCTTTGTTTATTAATAGGTATTTTAGAATGATTAAATACTGGTTGAAAATTGTAACCTTAAACAATATAATTATTAAAACTATTTATTCACAATCTGTAGCAGATTGTTATAACGCTCATTTGAATTGGGCCGCAAATATCAGAAAATTGTTAACAGAATATGACTTTGCATATATATTTGACAATCCTAACGTTATCGATCAGGATACATTTTTGAAAGAATTTAAAACCCGTATTATAGACGCTTTTAAGCAAGAAACTATGTCTAAAATAGAAAATAGCTCTATGTTAAATCTATACAAGTATTGTAAACAATCACATTACTATGAACCATATGTAGATATTTTGTCCAAAAGTAATCGTTTTTTTTATGAGCAAACTTAGATTAAACGGACTTCCTCTAAATATACAAATAGGCCGTTATAAACAAATTGCTAGAGAAGAAAGATATTATACCCTTTGCAATTCTAGAGATATAGAGGACGAGTACCATTTTGTCATTATATGCATTTGTTATACTGTAATTAGAAAGAAGTATATTAAACAATATTACTATGTTAAACCTTCTGTATATAAATTTACACAACTTTTGACCTCATGTAATAAGACATATATATAAATAATCTTTGTAAGTTTGTTAAGGAAGCTCTAAACTACAGAAATGCACTTAATTTTGTAAATAACTAAAACACAGTTCATCTCCGAATAAGTTCTCGAGTATGTATTGTTTAGCAAATACATGTAAGTTCGTATAACTCTTTCATTTAATGCTATGTCATGTTGTTTAATGTATTATGCATGTTTATGTATCGAAGACGATGTACATGTACAAGTCATAGATAAAAAGTTCTGTTCTTTTCTTCATCTGCAGACAAAAAGACATTACACGAATGTAGTTAACCTTGAATGGTGCGAAGTAGCTCAAACGTTTTTTAAAACAAACAAAAATCAAAGATTGTTCCAATATATCGCGTTTTTCTTCCGCTTTGATAATGATATTGCAATGAATAATATTTACATAATTGTTCAGTGAACTTACATAAAGACTCCAAAAATTCATATTTAACACATATCTACAGTAATAACTAAAAGTCGCACTATACGTTAACTCCAAACTGAATTTTTATCCGCAAAACATGCAAACAAAATCAGCTTAAATTGAAGGACAGAGTTCTGGTCCTTGGTCAGTGTCCGCAACAGATTTACCACAAAAAAATCGTTCAAATGAGTATCTGTAGTGGTTATAGAGATATGCATTTGAGGTAAATAGACCCTAACCAAAGATTACGCCAACGCCGACAAACATCTGAGTTTCATAGCTTGAACTTTTCAATGGGTATTACGAAAAACGAAAGGTACATTATTTTCTTTAAAAACAGGATTTAAAAATAAAAACAACACAAACTGAAAAGTGTTTACCAACATGCCTTGAATAACATAATACCAGGTATAACATAACTTAGGCTGAATGGGTTAAGTTCCCCACGGGTACTTCTTCCTCGTACCCCGGATACTTTGAAGTATACTTCACCGTACACCGATTTTCAAATGATAATTTTGGGTACCCCGGTATATTTATAGGTATCCCATCTTTCCTAATAAAAAAATTCGTACCCAAAATTATTTGTATCCAAATTTTTTTCGTACCCACATTTATTTCCGTACCCATATTTTTCTTCGTACCCAGCTTTTTTTTCGTACCCAAATTTATTTTTGTATCCAAATTTATTTTTGTATCCAATTTTTGTTCGTATCCACATTTTTTTCGTACCATATTTTTTTTTTGGCACAATTGTTTCGTACCCAAAATTTTCGTACCCTAATTTTTTGCGTAACCAAAATGTTTGTAACTATGTTTGAAAAATTGGGACCGAAAATTTTAGGTACGAAAAAAATGTGGGTACGGAATTTTTGGGTACACAAAATAATTGGGTACGAAATTTTTTGGTACGAAAAAATTATGCCAAAAAAAATGTGGGTAAGAAAAAAAATTGGGTACGAATTTTGGGCACGAAAAATTATGCCAAAAAAATTTGGGTACGAAAAAAAATTGGGTTCGAACAAAAATTTGGATACGAAAAAAATTGGGTACGAAACAAAAATTGCGTACGAAAAATAATTAGGCACGAAACATTTTGGGTACGATTTTTTTTATTAGGCAAGCTGGGGTACCAGTAAGAATACCGGGTATACCCAAAGTATATAAAAAACAAAACATTTGAAAATCGGTGTAGGGTGAAGTATACTTCAAAGTACCCGGGGAACGGGAAAGTAGTATCCGTGGGGAAATTCACCTATTCAGCAACTCTAAATAGATACATGTAGGTCTGACATGTAATTGCTATATGTACTACGTAATTACTTTTCGTTCCGTATATGTCATGATGACACTGATGACACTAACGTTTTAGAATATAAAAAAACAACATTTTATTTGTGAATGTCATTTCTTCCCAACATGCATCAGCATGCATTTTCAATTGTTCTTTGACAAATGTCATTAAATTCAATAAAGAGTTTTACATTTAACTCAACAAGCTATGCACTTCTATAGGCTTCTTATAAGTCAGCGAACGGAATTCAGAATCTTAATGATGGTAGGATATGATTCTCATCGACCTTATAATAATACCGAACCGGCTTTACTCCATTTGGTTGTTCATTCCACTTTGTATCGTCGTCAATACAAATCCCAATATCCTGTGGAACTTCATAAGTCCTTGATTTGTATGTCTTCATTTGGGAAAAACCTGGGTGCGAATAGCAAATTGTATAACATATGTAACTATCAAAAACACGTTTAAGTACGAATGTTTCAAAAAAGAAGCTTAATCGTTTTCATTTGAGAGTGATTTAGTTGCTTACAGTAACCTGAATTGCTGATTTGACATAATTGCAGCTACAGATATTATTTGAAGTAACACAGATATACGGAATATTACACTAGTCAATTGTTCCAAGAGTTTGTATCACTCGAGTGGCTTGTGTGATGACGTATCACATAAGAGGCGGAGCCTCGAGTGTGATGCGATATAGCACAAGCCACGAGAATGATACAAACTCTTGGAACAATTGACTAGCGTAATATTCCTTTTATTATATACAACAACTAACGAAAACATTAAACAATTGTACTTTTTACTTTAACAAAACTGACAAAACAATGACTAAAACGGTACGCCATAGTTTATTTAAGACGCGTATGAATACAGTTAATGTAAATTAACGTGTAAACATTCGAAACGGGAAAACACAGATTTCCGACACGCTTACCTTAATGCATTCGTTAATCCAATGTTTATAACAATTAAGTTGACAACTTTAATCCGATGTTTATAACAAAAACGTTGAAACAATATGCACTTCCACTTATATCTTCCATGTCTTTATCGAAACATAGTTTAAACCACACTGTTTTATTGTATTCTTAAACATTTATGCATGATAAACACACACTCCAAAAAAAGTTTTGAATTCGTTCGATGTTTTTAACAAATAGTTTACTGTTAAAAAACACCACGTCCGACAGGTCCTTAAATTCCACAGAGTTTAGATAAAAATAGTGTGATTCTTCGCAGAAATGACGTCGCACGATGTACTACCTAATATATTTCGTAATATAAAATATTTCTATCTTCGGTGCGCGTAATTGACGTCATTAAATGGGTCGAAGTAGTCCGGCTAGTATGGTAATACGGAATTGAAAACAGCGAGTAGCGTAATACGGGATTTTTTTTTCAACGATTGATACAACTTGTATTTTGTTAAAAGCATTAAACAGGTATATAATAAACGGGTTTTTTGCTTTTTTCAAACGATCAAAATATGTTAAAATATGGAATATACTCGATCTTCTGCCTCTGAAATATTTGTATAGGGCTGTCGATAGTAAGTTGGAAACCATACGAAAAACGTATTTGTTAATTACTATAATTGGGAGCATGATTGTCACCATGTGTTCTTCTTAAATGAATATAAGTCTAGATTTTTTGTATCAATGCACTTCATTAGTTATCTTAAGAGTTCACAATCTTCTTTACCCAATAGAGAAAATGGTACAAAAGTATAACTGAATCTCAATATGCATTTCAACGGCCATGACAGTATTATTTTTACTTTTTACTGAAATTAAATTGACTGCAATGAAATTTAGAATTATAATTAAGCGCACAAGTCGTGAATTAGTTTTTAACTGCGGTTGAAACATAATATTCCTTCCAAAAAGGGCGCTATGCTGCTAATTAGTGTATTGCAAAAAAGTGACGCTCCCCACATATAATGTCGCAGTTTATAACAATACAAGTTATGTTTCATCTTTTGTAATGTGGCTTTAGGTTTCGTATCGTTGAAAAGTATGAAAGAGGTATACATTTAAACAGAGGAAACGTTCTTTAAAACATTTATATCAATGGTAAATTCATTCACGACAGAAAAATCGTGTATTACCTTCTTACATGGGTATGAGCTGTGTTGGTCATTTGGAAGTCTTGTCCCAAAATGTGATTAAAAGGAAGTAAGTTCCAAAAAGAGGGGTTAAACCAATAGTTTTTGACGATAAATTAGTTATAAGAGATAAAACGGCGTCTGGAATAATCATGATTTTAGTTATATTTTATCGTACACGTGCGTCAATACTGTCGATTATATGAGAAATGATATGTGTACATCCCATTTCTCGAACGTCACGTAAGGAGACAACAGATTTGTGGACGGTTTTCCTTTAATAACTTTTTTATCCCGACGTCTGCGATCCTGAAACAAAAAAAAAAAACGAGGGAAGCACAAACACCGGAGAGCCTAAAGGGCGTATTCATGTTAAATTATTATAAATACAAAGGGGCTTACGTGGTGAAAATATCCCATATTCCTTCAAGAAAACCCAAGAAACGACGCCATCTTTGAAGTTTAATTCCAACTAACCTTACTTAACCCGGTAAGCTCCCGTATACGCATGCCCTCCTGATGGTGATAGTGTTAGTTGTAGTGATATTATCAGGTAACTTTCTGGTCGCCAAACTGTAATTGTTGCCGTCCAATCGGTTCCGAGAATGCTAATGAGGGCGGGGTTATCTGGCGACTACTATTTATGATTGATGGTCATTAAAGTGAGCGTTTACAGCAGATTGTTTAATAAATAGTTACAGTTTTACCATTTCCGCAATATAAAAAGGTAATAAACACAGTACTCCAAAGACAATGTCAGGCATCATCCTCACACCTTTTAACTGAAGTTACTTATGAACAGTTAACAGCAAATGGTGAGCAATTGAATCCTTATGGCGAGTAAGTTGTAAAAACAACAACCCTTAAAGAATCTACGTGGTAGCAATTTAATTTCAGTACATGTATATTACGATTTTCTATAGCCATGTGTTAATATTAGCTGAATCAATTCCCTTTGTACGCATCTAAAAAATCCCGTGTTTTTATAAGAGTGCGACATTGTTACTATCGTCTGTCAAGCTCCTCGCATGTAAAGCGAGCGTGTTGCAACATACCAGGTGCTATAATTAAAAATATACGTGCAATTTAGTATGTAGTATTTTATGATGAAAAATGTAAAATCTGAATAAATGCACACGATGAGAAAGTATTGACCCATTTAAACTATAGAAAAAATATGCTAATTTACGACTTAAACATCGCAGTAGATGTGGGTACGTTCATAAAAATATTTGTGACGGTTGGGAGAGTAGAGGAGCTAAACGTTAATGTTAGTACATGAAAAAGAATAAACAATGATATGGAAATACATTAAATGAAGCATTTGATTTCAGACGAAAAATATTAAATCTTTTTTAATGCGGTTTGATTGAGAATTTAATACAATACTCGTTGATACCAATACATTTATAATTATACATTTATTATTATAATGATGTTGTAATTCATTCTTTGTTAGACTCACTGACTTTTCTTTAGCGCCAACTTAGATATTCGCTGACTTGTTTCATCTTTTAAATCATAAATAGAGTTTGTGTGAATCCTGTATATAATGATGAGAGATTGTTAATCAATGGCATTTTTCTCTTTGATGTTTTTTTCTTCAAAATCTCAACATTGAAGACAATTAAAGGTAAACTACATGGGTGTTTGCAGTTTTCGTGGACGGTCGATTGGCCTACGTTAAAAAGTCGTACTTAATGTCCTGTGGCTGTAAGTAATTTTAAAGCGGGTATATACGATTTTGTCAAATATTTACGAATTTATATAAAATGTGTACAAAACTGATTATATATATATTTCAATATAAATTAAAATAAAAGTTAAGAAGAACATGTGTCGAAAAATGCGAAATAAGCCAGATATTTAATTCTGAAATTGAAAACGGCTGTACAGCCGAATTCGCCAGCATGTATACCATACATGTACGATGTGAATCTAAACTTAGTTTAACGGTTTATTTGAATTCCTGCAACGATATCTATTCATACGACACACGAACACTAACTCCGATCCTAATACAAAGACGAATGCTTCGGTTATTGTAGGAAAATATGTACGTCACAATCGGCTCGGGCGCTAATTTGTCTTTGCTGCATTTTATGAAATTCAGCTTTAATGTATAATTTTTCTTGTCTATTTTGTGTTATTGTAACATATTTTATCAATATATTACAATTAAACACATATAAAAAATCGTATATACCCGCTTTAAATACGTTCAAAGAGCGAACAACTGAAATGCCTTCAGCGCTTTGATTTCTTGTGCAAAGCATAGATAGTAGATTCAAAGATTCTGATATTCACTGGTAGATTGACTTAGGTACATAAACATATGTCATCCATCTTGCAGATGTTCAAAATGAGCACTTAAACAATTTTCTTTCACAACGCAAAATGCGCACAACTCTCTTTAAAGTCAATTTTCTCAATCTCATTTAACAGATGTATAGGGAATATAAGGTTGGTGACATTCTTTTGATAACTTTTGATATCAGACGAATCTTTTATTGTTTATGAAAAGCCGAGGTTTGTCTTCAATTAAATCAAATAACAAAATTTGATATAAATGTTATTCATATAAGGTATTCAATGTTATGTTGAAAATTGTAGTACACAAAGATTAAAAAGCGACCGGAATAAGTTTGACCATTTGTAAATGTGACCGGTTCGACCTGCGAGCGCCCAAGAGTGATCATGTGATTTGGAGGCCACAATGTAAACACTGTTCGCTCAGTTTTTGCCAGTTTCATTTTGCTTAATTAAAAGAAATCTTCAATGACAACTAAGTGTATTTTGTAAGTGTTCTTTAGAAAGAATTAATTTTAAAGCGTTCTGTGTGCAGAAAAGTTAAAGATGGCGGGTGGAGGGATATCTGAAGCAGGAGCACAATATTCCCGTGTGGTGAGTAAAAAGAAGGCTATCGATGTATTATCGTCAGTCACTGAGTCATGATCACGATGCTGACACTTAAACTTTGTGATTTAATCAGTATGATGAAAATGTCCTTTCGTATCTAACTGTTTAAAGACGAAAAACACAACAACACGAAAACATAAACAAGGAATATTTGAAAAGGATTGAAATTTTTACCAAATTTTTTACATTAACATTAGCAACGTAATAATTATCACAAATTAAGTCAACATTACCTTTTATTAAGAGATAAAACAGTTGAACCATACACAAATGTTTCCTTTTAAAAGATATTGAATTTTATACAGGTCAGCACAAATTCTTACCCATAATACTTAGTTGCGATGGAAACGATTCTAGTTCATGAAGCAGCATCTCTTCAAGGGAATTCACTGATTTTGGCATG
Source organism: Dreissena polymorpha (assembly GCF_020536995.1). NCBI lineage: Eukaryota > Metazoa > Mollusca > Bivalvia > Myida > Dreissenidae > Dreissena > Dreissena polymorpha. The sequence goes on from NC_068356.1 coordinate 95,770,407, forward strand.
TTTTGAAATTTGCTTTTAAATGCTTTAAAATTAAATCATTGGAACTAAGAAAATCCAGTATAAAACAAGAATAAAATTAAAGAAAAAGGTTATCACCTGAGTTCAAATTAACCACTGACGCTTTGTGTAAAGCCCTAGAGCTTAAAGCTCTCAGCCATTGTTACAGAATGAGTATCAGTGCTCCAGCTAGCAATAAATAGAGGGGCGCTGCGCCCCTCTAAAATTTGCCCACTTAAAAAGCGCCCCTCTATTTTTCTGTCAAATGCCCTTTTGATCTCTTAATTCCTGCTTTCAGGCCGTATAAATCGCCAGAAACATCGACATGAATACACACATAACATGACTGCCTGGGGTGTATTAAGTCAACACATTGTGAACAAACAAGCCCCAAGGGCATGGTTTGTTATCAGATCACTAATTAGCCTTTTGTTGCAGACGATAGTAGCATGCTATGAAAGATTATCTCTGAGGTCACGCTTGGTTAGGCACAATCACACTCGAATGAAATCAAACTCAGCACTATTGATTATTTTAAACTTCTGAATTCTTTGGCTATAATTTTTTGTTTGCAAAAATAGTGATTTCAATTCAAAATACCTATTAACATTTGAAAATTAATCATCTTTTTTTAATGTGAATATGCGGTTAATTTTTAGTCCGAAATTACGGCATGGAAAACATATTTGTGTTTTGGATTTTATTTCTGAACTTTAAAACACTGTCTGTCCTCAATCATGATGAATTTTAACATGAATAGGGGCAGACAGTTGTTATTTCAACAAATAAAGAACTTGTTTGAAAGGAGGATTTAGCACTCTGCAAGTAAAATGTAATGTTGATATTGTCATATATTTTCGCGACCTAACAAAACTGTCAACGTTGTTGACATTAGTTGAAATAACGTGTTGTGAAATAAATATATCCTAGTATTAACAATAACAATGTGTCATTTTAATCTCCAGACTGGATGCTACTTCATGGTGACATTGATCATTGTTTAGACTTTAAATTTGTCAATATAGATTTTTGTTTTAATTAATATTATAAATTGTGGACAAACATTGGCTCAAAGTTATTTAAAGCAACGAATTTGAATTTAAGTATTGACAGTCACGTTTTTTGACCCAGTGAAACCCCTGAATTTATTTCATGTTTTCTTCATTTCATTTTCTTCTAAAAGGCCACTGATGCTGAAAATGGAACCTGAAAGATTAACATGCAGTTCAATGATGATAGGTGATAAAAAAAACATCAAAATTCCCCCCTCCCCCCACACACACCGGAAAGAAATATGATATCTACATATCTCTAATGCGTGTAGTCGGATGCTAGCCCAAGTCGGTTAGGAAATTGGCTACTAAGTTGTTTTCCTTAGCGCCAATGTAGATAGTAATATATTTATTGTAATTTCATTACACAAAATGAGGAACAGCATACAATTGGTGAAGTCATCCAATGCACTAGTGTTTACAATTAATAAGTATATAGTATAACCAAAGTATATACTTAAGTATATTTATAAATAAATGCCCTATTTTCCAAAATTACGCGTAAAATGTGCCCTTTTTGGGGAATCTCCCCTCTATTTTGAAAAGCTGGCTGGAGCACTGAGTATTTTATTGTTTATATAAGCAAGCCATGCATTGTCATAAAATATATCAATAACAACAAAACTCTCCATAGTATCAATCGTTTAATGTTTGTAACATTTTATTATTGTCAGGTTTTTAAATCATCAAAAGATGCATACAATGGATATTTTTTAGCATGATATATGTTCAGTATTATTGTTTATTTGCAAATAACATAACTACAAAAAATGTGCAAATCTCAAGCATTTTTGTTTCAATTTTGTCATTTTACCGAACTGTGAACAAGTTCCTTTAGGATAATTTAACTGTAGTAAAATAATTATTATCAGCAAAGGAGCATTAAACATAATTAAGCCACGCTCTGTGAAAAGGGGGTTAAATGCATGTGCTTAAAGTGTCGTCCCAGATTAGACTGTGCAAGCTGCACAGGCTAATCAAGGATGACAGTTTCAGCTTTTTTGATATTTTTTGTTTCAAGAAAGTCTCTTCTTAGCAAAAATCTAGTTTAGGCGGAAAGTGTCATCCCTGATTAGCCTGTGCATACTGCGCAGGCTATTCTGGGACGACACTTTACACACCACTTTTTCACAGAGCACGGACCATACATTTTATGAAGTCGTTATGTGATCCCATACTCAGCTTGGGTAATTTTTTTTTATTCATTTGGTATTGTTGATTCTTAACTCTATACAAAGGAACATTATGAAAGAAAAATCTATTCATTTTTTTTAATACTGATTTTCCTTGATTAAAATACCTATAAAAGCTGCACTTCACACACAATTTACAATGTTTGCAATGTATGTGCAATAAAATGATACTATATCTTCATTGCAGGTGGGGTTAATGTATGTGTTCAACCTCATTGTCGGTACTGGCGCACTCACAATGCCGAAAGCTTTCTCCGAGGCAGGCTGGCTGCTGAGTCTGATTACCATAATCATACTGTCATTTATGAGGTGGGTGCTGTACCATAATCATACTGTCATTTATGAGGTGGGTGCTGGCAGTTAGAAGTTTTTACAGTATTAATGTTCACTTTATTTGATTATTTTGAGCACCTGTGATGTGTTGTTTATCATATAGTAAACATGTTATTTATATAAAAATAAACCATATTAAGACTTATGAAGTTACTTCTTGTAAATTGGGTAAATATAGGAAATCAAAGTAATAAAGGTTACAATAAAGCCAGTGACATAAATTGAGCTGTAAGGTTTCTTAATTGTCATTAATAATAAAGTAAGAGTAACTGACGCTTACTTCGCAACAAAGTGGCCTAAACTTTTTTGGGGACAGTAAAACCCCTGAGATCTTTGCCTCTGGTCTACAACCTACATATGCTGCAGTGGTAAATCAAACTGTAAATGTCAGATCTGAAAGAGAAATACAGAAATATCATGTTGCACCACCGCCAAAAGAGAAAATATTCACCAAGTTTTTTTTTTTAAACCATAAACTACTTTATAAGTCTGTTGCAAGTACATTTTAAGTTGTAGGGTCTTTTTAGCTCGACTATTATAAATAAAATATAAATAGTGGAGCTATCCTACTCACCCCGGCGTTAGCGTCTGCGTTAGCGTTAGCGTGCAAATGTTAAAGTTTTCGTACTACCCCAAATATTTTCTTTGTCCTATTACATATTGCTTTCATATTTTGCATACTTGTTTACCGACATGACCCCAACCTATAAACAAGAGCAGACAACTCTATCAAGCATTTTGTCATAATTATGGCCCCTTTTCCATTTAGAATATGCAGCAAATGTTTAAGTTTTCGTACTACCCCATTTATTTTCATTGTCCCTTGACATATTGCTTTCATATTTTGCATACTTGTTTACCAACATCACCCCAACCTATAAACAAGAGCAGACAACTCTATCAAGCATTTTGTTATAATTATTTCCCCTTTTATACTTAGAATATGCATATTATTGATAAATCTATGTTAAAGTTTGCGTACTACCCCAAATATTTCCTATATCCTTTGACATATTGCTTTTATATGTTGCATACTTTTTTACCAACATGACCCCAACATATAAACAAGAGCAGACCACTGTATCAAGCATTTTGACATAATAATGGCCCTTTTTACACTTAGATAATTGAACATTTTGGTTAAAAAAATACCCCCCCCCCCCCCCAATAAAATAATAATTTATTTTTCCTTTTTTTTTATTTTTGAAAGATCATCTAATAAATGACCACACCCCACATTATACCCCCTCTTAATCCCCCCCCCCCAAAAAATAAATGATTTTATTTTCCTTTTTTATTTTTGAAAGATCGTCTAATAAATTATTGAATATGAACAATTTCCCCATGATGGCTTACGTTATACTGTCAAGCACTCAAATAGTAGAGTGCGCTGTCCTCTGACAGCTTTTGTTGGTAAACTCTTATACAGGATTTTCATACATTTCTTATTATGCTCCCCCAAAACTTTTGGGGGGAGCATATAGTCGCCGCTTCGTCTGTCCGTGCGTGTGTCCCTCCGTGCACAATTTTTGTCCGGGCTATTTCTCAGCAATTAATGACCGGAATTCAATTAAACTTTATGGGAAGCTTCACTACCAAGAGGAGATGTGCATATTATCAGCCTGTTCTGGTCTGATGATTGTTCACAGAGTTATGGCCCTTTGAAATTTTTCAATTAACTGAACATACAGTGCAATTCTTGTCCCCCCAACTACTGACTGGAATTCAATGAAGCTTTATGGAAAGCTTAACTACCTTGAGGAAATACGCATGTTATTTGTGGGTTCTGGTTAGATGATTTATTTAGAGAGTTATGGCCCTTTGAAATTTTTAAGTTGCTAAACCGTCCATCGTATTATTTTGTCCAAAGTTATGCCCCTCAAGAGGTTTCCTTTAATCTGAATATATAGTGCAATATTGTGACAAAAAAACCTTTGGGGAGCATCACCCGTCTCAGGCCGTCTCTGACTGTTTCTTGTTTTAAATATTAATTTTTTTTTTATTGATTTTAACTAGGAAAATGATACTTAAATACATGTACATGTATTTCACATAATGAAGGTTCATACTTTTCTTTGAGCTATGATAAATGATACTCTATCTGCTGGTGGACACTGAACTATGTAACACCCTTACAATGACTTCTAGCCCGTTCAAGATTTTTTTATTTTCTTGTGACTCTTCAGTATTAATAGTGGCTGGCTACATGCATCCATTATGTTGTTATTTTGTCTTACTAGTGTTTTGTGTGTCTGTAGCTTCCTCACTGTAACCTTTGTGACAGAAGCCATGGGGGTTGCAAATGCTGTGTTAAAGGGTGGTCAGCATGTAAGATCAGTGGTAGGTACAATCTATATGATCTCCCTTCCCTTAAACAACGAAACTGTTGAGCCTCACTCTGGGAAAACAATATTTAATTTATGTGCTGTTTGCACGTAACCATTTTCACTTTGTTTCTAAGTGGTAAAGGGTTAAATAAAGAATCTGAATTCTGATATTTTAAAGTTGTTAATTTGCTATTGGAAGATGGGATAACATTTTTGTGTTGTTTGTTGAAGAGTATCAATGACGATGAGGTTACAGATGAAAGAAAACCTTTACTGGACCCCGTTCCTACACTTAATGCTGGAACTTCAGGTACAAAGCCTCTGTGCGCACGGATGTAAGGATCTATATACACCAAATAGTCCAAGCTATACTACTTGCCCAAATTTAGGCGTCGTCGTAGACGACCAAGTACGCATAACATAGGCGGATCCAAGGGTAGGCGGACACAGCGTACGCCCCCCTCCTAAAATCGCCAAAGTAAAGTTAATTCATTTGATGTTTCACACTTAACTAGATCTAAATCCCCTATTTTAACTCATTTTTCTTCTTTTTTGTATACAACATTTCCCAAAGCCTTCAAAATCACTAAAATCGTGGAACTTCCCCATATTTTTTTCCGCAACAGGGATTGAAATGAAACTTAACAGATGTGTTTACTCTTTGTGTGTTGTCACTGAATAAGATCCATAACTCTGGCCTGTAATTAACCATTTACCACTTAGACACGTATTTTCACGCATTTGTAGTCCCTTAGAAAGTTAAATTGCATTTAACTTTCTTACTAGATCTTACTAGATTCAAGTTTTTAATCAAGGCTTCAACTCCAAACCTTGATACTGATGAGCAGCAAACAGCTTTAAAACCTGAACAGACTGCGAGTTACTCACTTTCACTTTCATTTTTAATTTGCTTCTGAGTGGGAAAGGGTTAAGCAGTATTATGCCCTCTTTTTGTACTTAAAAATTGGGTTCAGGTTTGCATACAGCACCTCTATGTGTCTATATTTACAACCATATATTGAAATGCAGCGTTGTTTGTCAGGATCTTAATAAACATTCACTGAACAAGACCTATACATTTGACACACTTTTAAGCTTGATTATGCACCATTTGATACTTTGTAAACTTCAGGTTAAGGTTTGCATGAGATATTTAAATTCATGTTAAAGTTTGCGTGCATCAAGCACATATCTTATTAACTACTAGATATATCCAAATGGAACTTCACACACGTCTTTGGAATCATCATCAAGGCTCATAACTCTGACTTCTATATAAGAAGAGTTGTGCCCCTTATTGTACGTTTAATTCTAAGGAACTTCTAGTAAACGTATTAGGTCAACAACCACTATATCTAGCTGCCAGGCAGATTAAGCATTGGCCAGCTGGGTTGAGATCAAGGTCACTGTTGCTTAAAATAACTAACAAAGTGTGCACTCAATAATATCAGATGGGATGATACATTGTCCTGAAATTGTTTGTGTAGGTACAATACAGGCTGAATTCGGCTGATACAGTCCAATTTTTAATTTGGATAGAGATATTTTTGTGCAATTGTGTGCATAGATAGCTTTGATGCGTACCTGTCTTTCAAAGTTCGTCAAAACCAACTCAATTAATTGTTTAACGATGTTACATCTTCTTTCCTGGCATGGTCACATTTCTTTGATTAATTTATACATTTTCAGCTTAAAGTTTTCATATACTTTATAAATACTACACATATTTGAACACACAAAAATATGTCTTCGTAGTCATTCGTTGACTTAGCAAAAATGTACTTTACGCACTCAAAGCCGAAGAAAAAAGAATTGTTTACTTTTTATCTACTGCTCTTAATTCACCTTTGTCACTGAAAATCCAAACACTTCATAACCTGCATATTAACCTGCTGACCTCCGTATTATGGCTCGTATATTTCTAATACAACCCTAGTATCGGCCCTGTGAGAATAGAGTTTTTACTAAAGTAAGGAGTGATAATTGATTGTTATAATACAGGTCAGTAATACAGGCAGTAAAATGTTAAGGTGCATTAACTATTGAAGAAATTACACAGAAAACTAAAGCAAGAGTTAAATTTATGCAAAAGTGTTTCTAGTTTTATGCAAATATATGCAAATAAAAACAACAACAACAAAAATGACCATAAATTATGTAACTTACACTGCAAAATATAAATATGCTCTGTTTTATGCAATAATGCTTTTAATCGAATAAATTATTTTCAGATTTAAATTCCTTTACCCTAATAACATAATAACATTTTTGACTTAGTGTGCCCCCAATCCAATGTATTTGGAAATAGTTGCACATTTACAATCTAATTTCAATTTGATATGTTGTTTAACTTTCCTCATATCAAGTGTTTTTACTTTATTACATGCAGTCTGTTATCTTATGGTAAAAAAGATAACTGTTATTTTTTTTTGAATACAAAAATCTTCATTTAGTAAAAACAACAACAAATTTCTTCTAATTTATTTCTTATCTATTTGATGAAGGTTGTTTAAGGAAGCATTTCTTGAACATAAGGTTTTTGCAATGTATCCACCATTTTCAAGAACATAAGTATTTCTATTTCCTGCTTAATTAAGTTGCAGGACATTAACCCCTGAGTAAGTTTTGTGTGTAAATGCATAACTGCAAAATCATTCTTGTTTGTGGAAAATTATTTTTCGTTGATTTCGTGGATATACTGACGCCCGAATTAAACACGGACATATTGGAAAATGATTTACGCAAATTCCTCTTTTTATTTAAATTAAGAAATTCCCAACACATTTACATGTCCACAAAAACATTTCTTTTGTTCAAAGCACACAATTTTTTCATGCCCACAAATATGAATGACGTTACAGTATTCAAATTGTGATCTTGGTCTGGGTCGAGAAATCTGGAATCAAGAAATCTGATACGTCCAAATATTGTCTGATTATGCATTTTCCGAACGTTTGGATATGCTGTAACACACATTCTATGGACAGTCTTGTCAGATTCGGAGATTGTACGATAGATGCTTGGTTATGAATTTCTTGTTTTGATGTGGTAGGAGACCATGAACATAATTGTAATGGCGATTTGAATAAATGTCCTTGTATATGAAGTATGTACTTTTTGAAGAGCCTGTTTATTTGTTCAATAAATGCACAACGGAAATGTGAGTCATTCAAAACTATTTTGTTATAGCTTTGATATTATAAAATTAAAAATAAAATTCGTCTGAATTTATCAAACAAATTCCATATTTTTTTATTAAACGAAATTACAATTTTGTATGTTGGTTATAAAAAATCAAAACATTTACATCACAATAATAATCATTATTATAATCTTAGTAAACAACATAATCATTATCATATGACAAAATCATCAGTTTAAGAAGCATCAGCAAGAACAGCATCAAAATGTGTTGTCGGTATTATAAGTAGATAAAATTGCGCTAATATGAAAAGCTATGCCAATAAATTACGTGCTAAAAAGAAAGGATGTCAGAACAAATATTATTCAAAAGCTTCTTTGATGAATCATCTTTTATAATCAAAATTTTATATTTCAGTGAATATTGGCACGTCAAATCCCTTTGAAATCACAGAAAGAACTGAACTGGTAAGCGTTATGAATTTTTTCAATACAGCTACATGTATTCTTTGGGGGTGATTCTAGCAACTTTGGTATTGTTACGCATGGGGAATGTGCAAATTTAATTTAGCCGAGACTGATATATTTTCTGCTTTGTCAATGGTTATAAATGAATTATGTTGTTGTTGATTGGCTGTGTCAAATTAAAGCGGACACAACTCAGTGAAATTAGTGCAAAAACTATTTTAATTATTCCAGTCTCTTTGTTGGATTTGCTTGGATACTATATGGGGTTTTAAAATGCTAATGTAATAAAAAAGGACAAATCGCCCAATTGGTGCAAAAATGTCAGATGGTACCTTTTTGCAATAAGGGGGCGAAATAACATAATAAACATGAACCGCTATTTAACGCATTTACGGTACATGCATAAGATGAGGTATGTGAATTTTTATAGCATGTACTGCATTCAGGCTTATACAGTCTACAAGCTGGACATGAATTATCAAATAAGTGAATGCTATTTTCAAAATATATGTTTTTTGTTTGTCAGGGACAAATGGCGGGAATGTTTTTCAACAGAGCGGGGATCTTGTTTTTCAACATCTGTATTGCCATATATCTGTACGGCGATCTTGCAATCTACGGAGCAGCCGTGCCCAAGACGTTACGAGATATTTCATGGTACGTACAGGGCCAATGACTTAACCCTTTCCTGACCAGGAACAAAGTGAAAGTGGCTATCAAGAGAACCATGTATAGCGCGCAGTTTTTTTGCCTCAAAATTTCAATTTAAACAGTTGATGCGTGTTATACATTGATACAACGCTAATCTGGCTGATGTAATAACTTGCAGTCTGTTCAGATTTTATGCTGTTTGTTGCTCATAAGTATCTCAGGGATAGAAATGAAGACTTTACAACTAGAATATCGAAAGAAAAGTCTGCAATTAATTTTTAGTTTCTAAGTGATTATAAGCGCGTCAAAATGCGTATCTGAGTGGTAACAGGTTAATGTAGATTTAAATCAAGATCCCGTCTTACCAAACAATTTGCGACAAATTTGAACAGTTGTACAATATTTAAATCGGGATACATGCGCAGCCACAACATTAATGATTGGTATTTATTTTTAATTCAGTTCATTTCCTTGAGCTCTTTCATGTTTATTATCCTATATTATTTCTATTATTTTTGGAACACATTTGTATTGAATGTCTTTTTATGAGCAGAAAACTCTCTGTGACTTTATTGTTCATAAGATCTTTTATAAAACACCTTGAAACTTAGGCCAAACTTATATTATTAACTTTCCAAAGGTTATTCTAATGATTTGCATTTTTTAAATATTATTCGTTTGAGACCTTTCCCACCTTGATTAAATAATATTTAGTATGATATTTGTTGTGATTTAAAAATAAATAAATAAGGCAATCAAAGTTAAGTGTTACAAGAATTCCCTGTCATATGATTTAAAGGGACCTTTTCATATATTTTGGCATGTATTAAAGTTTGTCATTAAATGCTTTAAATTTATAAATGTAAACATTGGAACTAAATAGCTTCAGTATAAAACAAGAATACAATAAATAAAGAAAGTTTTATTCAAATTGGGCTCGAACCACTGACCCTTGGAGTAAAGTCTAGCACTTAAACCACTCTGCCTTCCGTGCTCATACAGTGGGTGGTGTAGTTGATACGTTATGTAAGCAATCCTCGTAATGCCACAAAATACAACGATAACAACAGAACTCTCCAATTATTCAATCGTTTCGCGTTGCAACGCTTTATAATTTTCAGGTTTTTAAATCGTCATAAGAGGCATATAATATAATTATATTATAATATGGATATTTTAGAGAATGGTAAATATTCAATAGTAATGTTTCCTCGCAAATATCATAATAACATCAACATTTGCAAATCTGAAACATTTTTAGCTCACCTGAGCACAATGTGCTCATGGTGAGCTTTTGTGATCGCCTTTTGTCCGTCATCCGTTGTGCGGCGTGAACATTTGCCTTGTTAACACTCTAGAGGCAACAATTATTTTCCGATCTTCATGAAACTTGGTCAGAAGATTGGTCTCAATGATATCTCGAATGAGTCCGAAAATGGTTACGTTTGCTTGAAAAACATGGCTGCCAAGGGGCGGGGCATTTTTCCTTATATGGCTTTATATATGGCTTTAGTAAAAGCTTGTTAACACTATAGAGGCCACATTTATTGTCCAATCTTCATGAAACTTGGTCAGTAGATTCATCCCAAAAATATCTTGAACGAGTTGGAAAATGATGCCAGTTTATTGATGAGGTCTGAATGTGTTGTGTGATTATCAAAAATTTGTGTTTTAAAACGGATTTATTGACTTTTTAATTTGAAATATAAATGCAAGGTTAGTCTGAAAATAGTTTTTGTTTGATTAAAAACAAGGCTTTCAGGGGTGGTGGTAGCTTTTATGTATATCCACAGTTGTTTATAGTGAAACATTGTGAATACTTTTAGTCACATTTTAAGTTCAATGTGAATGACACTTTCTGAGTACAAATGTTGTTATAATATCTTGCTTTAGTTTACCCAATTCGTTTTAATTATATCATCTTCAAACATGGTGACAATCTTTATGAGCATAATATTTTTTGCTCATGCTGAACTTTTGTGATCACCTTTTGTAAATTGTCTGTCTTCTGTTTTGCGTCATGAATATTTGCCTTGTTAACACTGTAGCGGCCACATTTATTGTCGGACATTCATGAAAATTTGTCAGAAAATATGTCCCAATGATATCTTGGACGATTTAAAAAATGGTTCCGGTCTGTTGAAAAACATTGTGTGTTTTTAATAAATACAGCTTATTGTATTCACTAAGATTGACTTTGAAACAACAAAGTGCACATGCACATCATAGACTTAGTATTTAAGTGCGAACAAACTTCTGTGCAAATATGGGTGAACATGTGCGTTCATTTTAGAAACTGCCAACACCTATCAAAGAATAAATCTTGTTTATTGCTTGCGAGACAGTTAACTGTAAGACATTAACACAATTATTTACTTAATCACAAAATGTTGGAGGCATAATGACAGTAAGTATTAAGAATGGCTGAGAAAAACAAGAGAACTAATTTAAATCTGCAAAATGTTTTATTAAGGGTATAATGCATTACATGCCTGGAAAAATGTGCACTTTTAACATAGATTAGTAAGTAGTTTCCAAGGTCATGATCTTTTTGACTCATGGTTTAGTTGTATCTAAGGTTGTGAACTAATAAATATCGGCAAATAAAACATATGTTTGAGTCTTATCTAAGGGCGTTAACTGATCAAAATGGCAGTTTAAAATATTTAATAGTCTTATCCAATGTAGTGAACTAATAACTCGGTCTATATTCATATCCAAGGTTGAGGACTAATAAAACTTAGCAGTTGAGTTTTTCTTGTGTTTGGAATAAATGCTTTAACGTATATGAAGATGCATATTTTTTTATCTATTCAGTAATATCAATTAGTGGTTATTAACATGCTTTATGTAATAAACAAACAAAACGTTATAATCTTACATTTGGCAAAATATCCAAAGTATGAATGCCCTTCCATAAAATAAAGTGATTTGCAAGGTTCTAGACATTGAGTATTATGGTTTGAATGCCTACACATATGTCTAAGGTCGTGAATATATCCACACTGCATTTTGTCACTTGTTATATTTGTATCTTTGGTTGTGAACTTCTAGCAATTTAAATCAATTTGCATATTGTCGCTGTATATCGATTCAAAAAAATAATAATTTTATACTGACTGTTTAATCAAGGACATGTGAACAGGAATATGTACCAAAAATAAGTTTTATGTTTTTTTTTATATTTTAAACTTCTGCTAGCGCAATATACTCCCTACAACATTGCCTTTTTACAATATTATACTCATAATGTCAAGGTCTTTTTCAGCAATCGATTATTCACAAAATGAGATTTTCTACTAACCATTGCACTATCTTCATTGAACCATCTACCGGACGAATCGATAAAATAATGACACTATGTACTTTTCATTCTACGTTCTTTCACTTTGAAATATTGACACAACTTCAGTGTTGTATCTGTTTGTCGTATGGAAACGTAAGGCAGACTTGTAGTTAACACCGGAAACCCAAGCAGAAGACACATTGCGCAAAACAATACGGACCCCGAGACTACGAAGTCAGATTCGATAACAAGATCGATAAGCTTTTACGTCATGAAACTTAACCAATATTGTTAATCTTCAAGTATGTCTCTTGGACACTAATGTTTCAAATCTGCCCTTTTTGGCAAACGATAGTGTTGCGAGAAATAGCATCAAAATATCCAGGTGAAACTTACAAATGCTGGCTAATATGTTAAAAAGTTTAAATCACTCTAGCTGTTTCAAGTTCTATATAAGTGCAATAGCTATTTTACTATCTGACAGGAGCAGTTTGCAAATGCCCATGTCACTAAACAACTTAGCTTTACTTGCTCGAAAATAGTTGTCACCACTTAAATTCGCCTCAAAAGTTTTCGCAATTGTTTTTTGCCACAATTTCTATTTAAACGCAATTGTCGCCATTAAATAGCATAATTCTTAAAATACGATGTTTTATTTCAGTACATACAACGTGCCGACCATCAACAGCAGCGATTGCGGTAACAGTACGGTCCTCGCTGACAGCGACCCTTGCTGGAACTCCTCCCATCTCACACGGATGGGCATGTACAGGATATGTGTGGTCAGTACCGGTTATATATGTGGTCAATACCGGTAATTGTGTGGTCAGTACCGGTTATACTGTGTGGTCAGTAGCGGTTATATGTGTGGTCAGTGCCGGTTATATGTGTTGTCAGTAGCGGTTATATGTGTGGTCAGTAGCGGTTATATGTGTGGTCAGTGCCGGTTATATGTGTGGTCAGTAGCGGTTATATGTGTAGTCAGTACCTGTTCTATGTGTGGTCAGTTCCGGTTATATGTGTGGTCAGTGCCGGCTATATGTGTGATCAGAACCGGTTATATGTGTGGTCAGTACCGGTTATATGGGTGGTCAGTACCGGTTATATGTGTGGTAAGTACCGGTTATATGTGTGGTCAGTACCGGTTATATGTTTGGTCAGTACCTGTTAATTGTGTGATCATTACCGGTTATATATGTGGTCAGTACCGGTTATATGTGTGGTCAGAACTAGTTATATGGGTGGTCAGAACCGGTTATATGTGTTGTCAGTACCGGTTTTATGGGATAAAGTGTACATGAATAATGATAACTGCTCATAAGTGTAGGATTAACTAGAATAGTAAATGATTACCGGATGTATGGAATACTGAAATTGAGTTCCGGATACATGAGAGGATATTGCAAATTGTACAGAATTTTGTTTAATGTTTGTCGTATATATGGGAAATGGTTAATCAGTTTTTGATGTCTGAGAAATTGTAAATTAGTATCTGATGACTCGGAAATCGTAAAATGCTCTAAACAAACGAAATGGATGGGCATGTCATTTTTAGGGGCAATTCGAGTTTGTACGGATTATTATATTTTATTATTACATCGGGCAATACGGTACGCATACATGTTCTTTAATTTTGCACGATTGCATTAAATGTTTCCCATTGTAAGAAGTATAAAATAGTCAGCAAAGTCAATGCCATTTTTATCTGCTTCATGTCCGAAGCTTTACAAATGTGGATTTTCTTGTTCTTGTTTTTAGTTTTGCATATTATAACTACGTGGAAAGTATAAATCTACCATTTGCAGCTCAGTTTAATACTCAAGAGTGCGACAACTGCAGGATCGTGACTGCGGAATGTTAACAAATGTTCAAATGATTTGCTAGTCCGTTATAATGTGACACTGTTAATTTTTGCAGGATGGCGTTCCCTTAAGACAAATTAATTTTGATAAAGACTCTCGTCTTGTCTAAGCACGGAATTGAATTATTGGAATGCCGTGGGGAATATTTACATCGAGTTATGATCAATACTGAGTCATTGTAATTTGTAATATTTTTGCCGATTTTTAGCCGTTATTGTTATTTTCATGTTTCCAATGGTAAGAAGTACATTTTCCCCAATACCAAACGATGGTTTTACTGTCAGATTTTAAATATAAATCAAATAAATGTGTTCATTGTAGAAACTTAGACATCGGTAGTTGTAATATCATATACATGATTTGGTTGTTGCAAAGAAATACCCATAATATGTAAGTTTTATCAATAATTATACAAAAATTATTAATAAAAAAAATAACAGTTTTCCCAGACGTCGAAATTATTTGACGTTTATTCCCATTTTAACGGGTAAAGGTCATATGCATAAAGGCCAGTTTCCAGTGAAACACGATAAGTTGAGAAGTTGCAGCTGTGGACTTAATGCTGAAGACGAAGAAAGTGCTGCACGCGTATATGAAACAGATAATATGTTGGACCTCAATTCAAAATTTACCTTCGCGTAATTTCGATCACATACTTCATATTAAACTCTAACAAAGTTTCTTGCTGTATTTGCTAATGTTTATTTTAGACTTGTATTTGAGCTTGCCGCTTTTCATCCATATACTTGTGTTAGAGTTTACTGTTAGACTTACGTTTTTAACAAAACCCGCGCACATTATGTAGGCTGTATTTAGTGCATTTTAAAAATTAATGTCCGTTGAGCTTGCATGTGAAGAAGCCGCCTTTGTCCGAAGACTTGATGGACACAACATTCAGTGTTAGTTGTAGAGACACGTGTTAGTATAACATGCTAACAAAATAAATGTGTTGGGTATTCACATTTAATGTTCGACGGCAAACACTTGATGTAGCTCGAGTTTCGAGGAAGCCGTAGGCTTATAGAGACGCTATAAAGTCTTTTTTATGAACAAGCAGTTTCTGTTGCCGTTTCAAAGATCCTTAAAACGCTTTTGAGTTTGGATTATACCGACTGTCGCCAGGCGAAAACTACACCTACTTCACTATGGTAACCATAGTTTGTGTGTGAATGGAAGCGCCTTTAATGCCTTCCCTAGCGTTGTCTGCAAACTATGAATCGATGCAAGCTGTAATTGTACTTGTAGGTTCTCTAGAGAGCTATCCGTCTTTTTAACGCTTAATAAATATATTTTTGTAGTTTTTTGGCTGTGAATTGCATAGCTTTCTGATATTTATACAGTAGCAGCAGACACATTATGATATAAATTGCATTTCGTTTGGAACGTTTTTTGTAGCCTTTGGATGCTCAAGATAAACACTATAATTGTAAGCCAAACGTTATATTGGGTATGTTTGCTTGTGATATCCCCGCAAGGCCGCACCGAATTTTAATTATGTGGGTTTACTGGATTCAAGCTGGACGATTGTGCGTCCGTCTGCATTAGAAACATTCTTTTTCGACGAAGTACTGACACATTATTCAAAGTGCAACTTTAAAACTTGCATGTTTTTTCCCCATATGCTATGATTTTTTGCATGCAAATTTTTGTATTACTAGTATCATTTGATCAAATTTCTAACGTTATGTCTCTTTTTTATCTAAAATTTCTAAAACATAGTTATTATAATAAATATTATGGCCTATGGTTTCGAGAGGGGTTAAACAAGTTTACTTTACAAAATACATGGTTACTCATCTCTCAGATTAAAAAAATATGTAGTTGTCAACGAATTTATATCTACGCCTGAATGGATTGTTATCAAACTTGCTATACATGCATGAAGACCAAGGTAATTGTTTGCGATGTTTGCAACCGATGAACGAACGAGGGTAAATTTGCTCACAACTGTTCTACATGCGATGCCTAGCTTTTAACTGCTCTCCTCTATATTTTAGTGTATACCATATGTGTGTACCAATTTTGTATTTAAGATTTTTTTTATATTTAAGTTTCCGTTTTTTTCCTGTGCAGATACTGTCATAAAAGTTGTACTCGCTATATATATAATTACATTTACCTTATTTCACACGGAATTAAGTTAAAAAGAAATAGAATTTATAACTGTCAGATCCACAATATCTACAATTATATCATTTTGACAATTTCTGCAATCTATCTTCCATTGGGACTACTTGCTGTAAAATTGTAATATTTTAGTAATACTAGTATTTCATAATTTTTAATGTCTATGTTTTCCCATGTTCCACATTGCGATAGAACATATTAATCTTACTTAAAGGCAAGTTCAAGACGGCTATATTTCTCAATTTGGTCTAACACTATATAAAATTTCCCTGTATATTTGTACAGACAAGAATCTGTATGTTTTTATACTGAGCTACAGACGTATCTGTTCCTCAGACCGAAATCCATCAAGCTGATGTAATTAGGATCCGTATATAATGCTTCCTTATAAAAGACGCCAATGTCCTTTCTCTTCCGACGGTCCTTACTTTAATAAATCCGTGTGTTCCTTTACTTTTTACATATTGACAGGTAGGATATGTACTGCCTATTATTGTTGACAGAGTTCAAGACTGTTTGTTTGTATGCATGTTTGTTTGTTTAAAGTCTTTTTCGCCCACTGCCGGACGTATGGCCTCCACTTTTGTTTTTCATCTGTTTCTGCTTTGAATATTGTACTTTGACTCATTTCATGAAAGACATTAAGTATTAAGACTGTCATATTTCGTTTTTTACGCAAATTCTGTAATCTTTTTTTGTCAATGCAGGCCGGGTTCTTCGTTCTACTTGGCGGATTTACGTTCTTCAATGTTCAGAAGACCAAATACCTTCAGTACTTGACCTCGCTGTCACGTTGGATTGGTGAGTCATAATCCGTTGGGATATTTGAAAGCAGTCTTCTGATTATGTTAACTTAGTTAAACAATTATACCTATAAGAGTTATTCAAACGGTTTGAACTCTTTTTAGAAACTAAATCGGTAGTTTAAAGCTTAATGAGTTAGTGTAATAATGTAATAAATCAAGCATTTAAGCCAATATTAGCAACCCATACGTAAAGGCTGCGTATTAACTTAGATTGCAAATGGTAAAATTTGATTTTCTCACATTAAAGGAATACTCCTTACCCAAGAAAACAAAACCCACAAGAACATAAAAACAACAATAAAATAACAACAACAACAACACAACACTGCAATAGCAGTAAATTATCAAACAGTTTCGTGTATGCTTATCACAGACCGCAAATAATATTTTATCTGTTTTCAGCGTTCGGAATGATGATAGTGCTTGCCGTGATACGCATCTCCAAGAAGCAAGGTCAAGGTCACCCATCCGTGGCGACCATTGGCGGTGTACCCAATCTGTTCGGCGTCTGTGTGTACGCATTCATGTGTCACCACTCGCTGCCTTCGCTCATAACCCCCATTAGAAACAAGTCCAAGCTGTACAATTTGCTGGCAGCGGACTATCTGTTGATCCTCCTTTTTTACGTTCTTGTCTCGTTTACGGGTATTTATGCTTTCCAGGAGATAGACGATCTTTACACGCTGAACTTCTTTCAGCCTGATGCATGCGACGAATCGAAATCCATAACCCGCGTGAAATTCATACAATACTTTCTCGCCTTATTTCCCGTATTCACGCTTAGCACAAATTTTCCTATCATCTCCATTACATTACGGAACAATCTGAAAGCGGTATGTTACAATGAAAAAAGGCCGTACACTTTCTTCGTGGACCGAATAGTCTTTCCCTTGGTTGCGCTCATTCCTCCGTTTGGAATTGCTCTTGCGACCAACAAAGTCGAGTTCCTAGTCGGAATTACCGGCTCCTATGCAGGGGCTGGTATCCAGTATATCATCCCGGCTTTGCTGGTGTTTTACGCCAGACGTCAGACGGCACCTTCGATGGCCGTTGAAAACGTGCATCGATCTCCGTTCCGCGGTTATTTGTGGATCATTTTTGTTTGCGTTTGGGCCGTCCTATGTATGATTTTTGTCACCGTGAACCACATTATTAGTAGAAAATGATTTTTGTAATAGAAAAATACTCGAAAGACTTATCAAAATGTGTATTGCATTTAAAAGTAGTCTTTGTTAAATATTGCATAAGTTTCATAAACAAATTAGACGTTTGCATTAACTGACTTTTCCAGGGTAATACCATGTATATTACCATGTATATATGATTATGGTATTACTTTTTTCGGTGACACGTTCAACAGTTTTGTGTGAAAGAGACACATTCGTTACAATGCAAACCAGGGCGATTAGTATAGTGTATTAGTTTGTCGAACTAAGACGAAATTCTCAGAAAAGCCTAATACACTAGTTTTTGTGTATTACCTCAGAGATAAGATGCGCTCTTTTTAGCTAGATCAACTTATATACCCCACCCTCATTTTGCCGTAATTGCTATTAATACTTATGTATAATTTATGCTTTAAGAGATATATAATGCAATTACGTTTTGCAATTATGGACAAAAAACAACAATAGAAGAGGTGGCTATGAAAAACCGTTCCCCGTTCAACATAGTAATTTTAGCTAAACGTTCATGTGTGTATTAAAATAAGCTATTTGATAGCTATTTGTAATATGAACGCGAAATATAAGCATTGGTTTTATGTGCAATTTTAGTACGTTTACAAAAATATGTCTATTTTAGTTGTATTGTTTTTATTTTTCATTTTATTTCAATTCATGTAAAGTGTTTTTAAATCATTTTAAAATGACAATTTACTGAGATTGTATGTATAATTGTTGTAAAGATTATGTCAGTTTTCTCTTAATGTCAGTTTTCTCTTAATAAATATTGTTTGTAAGTTTTCCATTGTATACAGTCAGACACATGTTGTACAACAATATGTACCGCCTATTTCAATATTGCCAATCCGTTACAATATATTTATAAAAACAAACCATATACTATAAATGGCATTAGTTTTTGTTTCAAAATTTACGTTTAGATTTTGTATTTACAATTTTTTTACGCCAAATGATCGTGAAATCTCTTGATATTGTGATTATGCGTGATGGACGTGTATCCAAGCAATTATATTATCATTAAATTGTACCATAATTGTAAATGATGGACGTTTCAACCATTAACAGTTGTATCACTTTGAAATGCTAGTTTTAAAATTAATCGGTTTAAAATCATAAAACCGGGATTGCTCCGTTTTGAATACTGCCCACCCGAGTACGATACTATACAAACTTGAATGGTGTCCTAAGAACACGGAACATTTTTCTGGACACAGAAACGAGTGTTTTATGCCACATCTATGAACAACGAATACAGCCAGGACGCACCAGTCTTTATCGTAACTTTTGCGACGAATAAAGCATATTTCATATACTAGTATGTAACATAGAATTTGATGAAATCTCATAGTTTGTACAAACTTCATGTCGTATTAAAGCAAGTGTTTTACCTATGCTCTACAAACAAATATAACTGAAAGTCACCTGAACAATTTCTATCGCTTTGGCCATATACGGACTATTAAAAAACTCCAAGTTACACTTTTACTTTGACCTTGAAGCGAGGGACACGTCGTCGTGATGAAATGCCAAAATATTTATTAAATAAACATAAAGGCATTGACCGGACACGACAATGTTCATTCAATATTAACATATAATGAATATGCAAAAACGTCAAGTACTCTTTTATAACCTTGAAATTTACGTCACGTCAAAAATTTGGAAAACCCCACAGACAAAATAAATCGAATACTGCCTACATTCACGAATACAGTCTGTGACATCCTATCTTCGGTTAAAACAAGGCTTAGGTAAGTACACGTTAAAAAAGTACATCTTGTATCTAAACACGCACATATGAATATATTTTGGAAGTAAGGCCATCGTTAATCAAACCCTTACGCACACAATTAGCATTCCTTGGTCGAATATGCAGTTATAAGTCCCCTACCTATTTCACCGCAGGGGACTTATGGTTTGCGCTCAATGTGTCCGTCAGTCTGTCACATTTTTCTGGATCCTGCGATAACTTTTAAAGTTTTTCATATTTTTTCATCAAACTTGAGACAGGGATAGATGGCAATATGGACATTATGCACGTCATTTTATTTTGTTCCTATGTCAAAAATTCTGGTTGCTATGGCAACAAATAGACTAGAAATACTGCTGAAAATGGTGGTTTTCTGGACCCTGCGATAACTTTAAAAGTTCTTCATTAACCAGGTTTTCCGAAGGAAAAAACTGGTTATTAGATTGGCGAATGCGGGCGGGCTGGCTGGCTGGCTGGCGGGCTGGCGGGCGGGCGGAACAAGCTTGTCCGGGCCATAACTTTGTCGTTCATTGTGTGATTTTAAAATCATTTGGCACATTTGTTAACCATCATTAGACGGTGTGTCGCGCGAAAAAATTACGTCAATATCTCCAAGGTCAAGGTCACACTTTGAGTTCAAAGGTAAAAAATAGCCATAAATGAGCTTGTCAGGGCTATAACTATGTCATTCATTATGAGATTTTAAAATCATTTGGCACATTTGTTCACCATCATGGGACGGTGTGTCGCACGAAAGAATCACGTCAATATCTCCAATGTCAAGGTCGCCACAACTAAAAATAGATTTATTTTAAAACAAACTTACAAAGGGGGTTAATTTTGTTTGTTCATTTCAAAAGTTCAGTTTGAGTTGTCTCCCTTTATCAGATTTTTTTTTACAATGAAAACCTGGTTTTGTGACAATTTTGTCCCTTGTTTTTTTCATGAAACGTGAAACATGGATGGATGGCAATATGGTCATTATGCACGTCATTTCATTTTGTTTTTACGTCAAAAATTATGGTTTCTATGGCAACAAAAACAATATGCTGACAATGGTGAAATTTCTGACAATGATGGAGCCGGTAGCGGACTTTTATTGCTTGGCAATAGTCTTGTTATTGCCTGGCCCGTGTGTCAATGGATTATAAAATATGAGGCGGATTTCAGAACATATCACAATAATTAATGATTGTACTGGAACATAAATATCGCTTGCATTTTTTGACACTGATGAATGGCTGGTTTGATCAACGACATCGCAAAGATATTTTCTAATAGGGGCAAGAGCAATTTACTGTCAAAATAGTAAATATAATTACTAATTCGAATTACTAATTATGAATTATTTGAAACACTTCAAATGGCGGAAAGCGAAGTGTAAACAATATAAAACGATAGAGTGCATCGATCCTATATATGAATTTAAAACACAATAAAACATTGTTTTCCAAAAAAAAAAACAAAACACCCGCCCCGCATTTAAACGCCGTGCTATTGGGGGCCCTATTCGTTTAGCGCATTCTATATGGCACTTTTTTCATTGCATGATTATTACTCATCCAGTCATAAACCTGCTCGGTTTACATATACATATAACACTTTAGGACTATTAAAGATTGTTGCTTGCACGGCAAACATGTATATGTATTTTTAATTTATATCATCAGTCGCAGATGACCTCACTGTCATGTTTAGTTAATTGTGCTTAGTTGACGAACAAACGTGTTACGGTTCTTCGAAGGATGTCTTTTTATCTGATAAGTAGTCGTTACATCCCACTTCAAATTAATTTATGATGACGAAGGATATTACATTTGCAATCACCCATGCTATAATTTTGTAACAGTGGTGATTGCTTCATAAAAGAACAAAATTATTTTGTCAGAAATCGGTCGGCCTCCAATTCGTCTATTCTAAGAATGCAAACAACGCATTTTTATTGTGTGCGGAACTACTCCCGGCAGTAAATATCGTGTCACTTTATGAGAAAATGAGCTATTTACAACACATGTCAGTTCGAATAATATAAGTACTCGTAGTGTTATGCAAGTGAAGGTATGCAAAGGAGTCGTGAACAAGTGTTGGAATGGACGCATTTGCCAAAACACGTTTCTTAAGAATAATATTTGTAAAGTGTACCGGTAACTTGCATCCTAAGGCGTAAGCTGTCTGTTCCATAATGTAATAGAAATATTTATTTATGTCTCTGTGTTTGTTTAACATTGACCATTCTAAACGTTATTTTAATAGTTGTTCTACAGTTATAAAAAGGTTTAAATATGGATATAGTTTTGCCCCATTCCATATTATTTTTTCAAGGAGATCGTAAAAGATCCTGCCATCATGAATACACATACAATACTTTATTCAGAAAAAATATACAGTTGTTTAGAGTGATATTATGGGCATGTTTTACTGTTGAATTGAGCTGAAAAGAATTAACAGGTCAAAAGAGTTAGTTAAAATGTGGTTACTGACTAATTATCTGCAACTTATCTTGCTACAAGTTGTTTATAAAAATATATTTTATATTCGATATCTTACGTGACTCACACAGTCCTCTAAGCCGAAATGATCCTTAAAACAAAATTGTGTCTTTGTGTCGTATGAACGAATCTGCACTAAAACTAAATTTAGGTTCACATCGTACATTCATGACCAGTTGTCAAACGAAAGTACGGTTGATAAACAAATGCATTATTTTCCTCTTTCCGGGATATTGTTTTAGTATGTTGATGATGCATTAACAAATATAAGTGTATATAAAGTGAAAACACCAAAAATAAACAACGGTTGCGATAGACACCTATAAAATGTTAGATGCCCATAATATCACTTTAAACATTCAAAGTAAATACTCCCGTCAAGGCAAAGTGTATTTCTTGCCTCACCTCTTACTCCTTCAAGTGGATTCAACATTAACACACTGAAATGTAAAATATGAATATATTATACTTAGAATAATTAAGTTCAACATTGTGAATAAACATAGTTTGTCCGAACCTTGCAGATAATACGATAAAATACATGGGTTTATGTTAAACTTTGGAAAAGTATTGGGAATCCTAATTATCGACCCTACTTTCATGGTTTTCAAACATGATAACATATGTAACAGCTCATAGCATTGCACGGTATGACACACGTTATTGTTTTGTTTATTTTAAGCCTTAACTGAAACCAAGAAATGAAATACAACGCTTAACACATTAACTGTACATAAACATTACACATCAACACATTATTTCAAAAGAAGCGAATGAGTTATTATGCATCATAGACTGAAATTCAAACGCTTGAAGAATATAGCAATTACTGAAATTCCCGTATTTATAGATAAGTCAATTACTTAATCAATACGGATTTTCATATAAAATATGTTTGTCTTTTATTTAAATAACCATTTATTGCATACTTTACGAAGCTCTTTGATTGGATTTTAAATATGTCATCGTTCTGATCCCAAAAGTTATTAAAATTTGCGTGTTGCCGTTGGTAATTTTAATGTTTAACAATTTTTACGGTCCTTGAACATACCTAATTATAAATATCACACACTTGCATTATTAGGAATCACAGCGCATTCGAGTCGGAAACGTTATCTGCATACAGTCAAATTATTAATCAAATTAATAGTAATAATAATAATTGCAACAACAATTATATTATTTATTCATAATTATGTTGTAATTTCCAATACATATGCACGTCTTCAATAGCATAAATAATTAAAATATGCAAAGTTTGTATTTATGTATTCTTATTTCTGAGGATTTTACGATTATTCATTATATGGTTGGTACTGGAATTATTAAACGTGTTAGTCAGTGCATTCTCACGCCAATATCGAACAATTTTATGTAGGAACTTCGGTGTCAAACATTTTATCACATTATATATTAAAAAGGTGAAGAATTCAGACCGCTAGCGGCCATCTTGTGCAAATTCCATAACAATTGAAGTTTCTGGATTTGAATTGTGTGGTATATTTTTAATAACAGTAACGAAGTAATGTTCGTTTTGTGCGAAATGAAGTTGGGATGACAAGACAAAACCAAAATCAAAAATCAATTCGTAGGATAAAGCCTATGTGTTTGCTTTTCGTTATTATAATAAACAGGTGAATTTTATATATCTGTTAAAAATATTATTATTTATCAAAGTTATTTGACATGAAAACAATATAATAAAGTTGTCTTTGTTTGCTGCAGCTGTACCTAAAAGGAACATCAAACTTATTTTTGTAAACCATTTTATGTTATCAGCTTTGCATTTCTAATAGTTCCTCTGCATCAAAACTGGCTTGAGCCGTTATCGCCAAACTCCAATACAAATAAACCGTATGTAGAGGTTGACATATTACTGATGTATGTTAAGTGTATAATGTATTTTTGGCAGTGTCATGCAATCGCAATCAAAGTCTTGGCATATGTACATAGATTTATAAACTTACTGTGGACCATGTGGCGTAATATTGTTTATAAGATAGGATGATTCTGCCATAATGGTAAATTATGCGGTTTCGAGAACGATTGTGCAATTAGTATGAAGTTTATGTGTGAATTTCATCCGACGTATTTATTGCCGGAAGAAGGTTATGGTGCGTAAACAATTGTGTCATATACTTGCTGAGGTTGATATATTGGTACATTGTGGTAAACATTTAATTCATATATCACAAGAAGGAGCAGAGTTGTATTTCCAATGATATGTTGCAATTAAAAATCATCTTAAGAAAAAATCATATGAAACACGTATTGAAAAGAAGTTATCGCGTCGTCCATGTGTCTGTTTGCCCGCCGTTTGTCCTTTGCATTGCTCCATTATATACAAGGAATTTAATACTGCATACTATTGTTATAGGGCAATGGGTGGAAGTGCAGATCGCAATCCCCTTTTTAACATTACAGCGGCCTATCCTGATGTTATATTATTTTTTGAACAGTTTCAAAGAAAAAAGCGTGTTCACTGAAATAGGCCTTTCAGAAAAATCAGGTCATAACCTGCCCTCTGTTAAGATACATGTTCAAGTGCTTTGGTCACTTTATTTGACTGTTTTGCCTTTTTGCAGTATTAAAAAAATCTTCACAAATATAAAAAATTATCACAACATAGAACATAAAAAATGCATCATACATAAACACTGTTACTAACTGTACAACTGTCGTTGAAAACACAATTGTTATATGAGTGCACATACGAGTGCATTTATAGTAAAATATAAAAATGACTAGTACAAATACTATTTGTCTTGTTTAAAAAATCACAAAGGCCTTTGAAATACATCGCATATTTTTGTCAGTTTTAAAGAACGCAACGTATTTAAGAATACTCAAAATACATAACATTAATAAGTTATTATAACGTCTTTAAACAATAGCTCACAGACAATACATACGTAGAATAAGACTTAATTACTAAAATTCATGCCACATATGTAAAAACATGGCGTATATCAAACTGCTATTTGTTAGCTATGATATAAGATGTCTGAGTGAAGAAAAGTTATATATAACATGTTAATAAAAAGCGTTTTTAATAATAATTATGGGCCGCGCTCCGTAAAAAAGGGTTTAATACATGTGCGTAAAGTGTCGTCCCAGATAAGCTTGTGAAGTCCGAACAGGCTTATCAGGAATGACACTTTACGTACATGCATTCAACCCCTTTTTCACCAAGCGCGGTTAATTTTGTGTTAATAAAGTTTACAATGGAATCCATTATACGCGTTGTTTTCCAGTTACACACACGCACTGTTGTATGCAATATTGATAAGAAAACCTTCGTCTAATTGCTCCATTATTGCTACAACTGGCGTGTGTTTGAAGCATCATTGCTTATTTATCACAACATTTAGATTTAACTCACACCTTCTCGCACGAGTGCTAGAATGCTTTCTTTGAAGTCATGCCAACTGTTTTCTTAAGAATTGTGTATTTTTTTTCTTAAGTCGCTTATAGTCCAATCATAGTAAATTGTAATAAAAACATAAATTCAATAAAGTTATGCACTTTTTTTCGAACCCTGCTTTCCGTCTCAAATATGTTTTTGGTGTGAGTTTTCTGCCGAATTTTCTAGTTCAACCGAACATGAACGCATACACAATGTATACCATAACGTATATAATATAATATTTTCTTTCATCGTGTGGTACATTTCTAAGGATTACATCGTAAACATAAACGAAAATCAGCATGACCGAGCCAGGAGTATACATTACTGATGTTTTATTTATGTTTTATTAAGATTTAAGCATTATATTAAACAGGTGCACATGCTAATTACGCGAATATTTGAAAACGATGTTGTCTTCATTTGGTATGTTAATTGTAATATTTTATATGTAAATGTATAAGTTTATTTATAATAATATATGTCAATATTGTACCAATATTTATTATTATATAAAATATAAAATAATTGATGTCATAAGCAATTTAATTCAACATCATCCATATAATTAAGTTGACAATAAGTGTTTTTTAACATTTTAACGACGTGTAATGTTTTTGTGTAAAACTAATTTGCATGCGTTATTATCACGCGGGAATTTATTTAGAGCGATTCAAGAGTTTGAGCAGGCGAGATGGGTTTGTGTAGTTTGCAGTTTGCAGAAGAAAATGAGCAGTTGCAAGGCCCAGCAAACATCACTGATGATTGAAGAGAGAGAGAGAGAGAGTAAATTTGATTGATACTTTACAACTACGTTCAGTTGTCAATCGTTCCCGATACTTATATGCTGTTTTAGAGGTAAAATAAAGCCATATAAGCATGCATGTAACATGTGCATTGTGTGGTTAAAGAACCCCACAAAGTAACGATAAATGTGATGGTCTGACTAAAATTTAAACAAAGTTAACGCTGTAACAGGTTATTTACATAGAGAGGTAAGGAATGCAGGCTAATACTTTATAGAATATATGTTATTCCGAGAATCACAAATGATTTATAAATCGTGTTGTGAACTCAACAGAAATTAAACCTGGTGATAATTCTACGTCTTTACACTTGAATAACAATCATTTGAACACCACCTGTTTCAACGAAGTATTAACTGGATAAGACTTTGTATAATGCCCGAAAAGACATAGAAAAGAAATATTATTCGATATTGTATAAGCACCCGAGCCTGTTTGTAAAACCAGACGAAACCAATAAGATAAATTGAAACAAAACTATTTTCAGCAAACGTTCTTAACGTGTCTTATATTATTATATTTACGTGCTTTACAAATACGTAATCATTACAAAGTAATAACTACACTGAAGGTAAATGATTGTATCCCAGTAAATATAGTTTTACACCGTTAAATGATAAAACGTTTAACGATATTAACTATGATAAATACTAACACTTAACACGAAAAGAAAAAATAGCATTATAATGACTTCGATTCAAATGGTGCGCACTGAGGCACTAAATAGTAGTATGGCATTTTTACAGAAAAACCCAAATATTTATGAAATGCGTTATCGAATTGAATTACAGTGCACGTTGAAGCACGAACGAATATTTTTCCTGTGTGTTTTAGTGATTTATTTTCCTTCAGTAGAAAATCAAATATCACTTCAGTAGAAGATCAAATATCACTTCAGTAGAAGATCAAATATCACTTCAGTAGAAGATCAAATATCACTCATAATATCTTGGATTACCATTGGATACCAATTTAACTGAGACACAATCGATTAAATCTTTGATCATTCTTAAGGAAAGTCACCTAGTGGTTTATCTAGTCTTCTGCAATTTATTAATGTGCGACATTTATTTCAATATTGAGAAAATCAGTATCATATTAAAAACCATTGGGGTCAACAATACAAAGCAGAATTTACGTTTATATGGTCATACTATAACATCTTAAAATATTCACACAATGGTATGCCATAACGTGTTTGCCAGACGATTTTGATAAATCTTATTTTCATTATTATTCCAACCAGATGTAAGCCTTATTATAAACTAATAAACCGTGTTATTATAAATGTTGAATAGATATATGCAATAGCATGATTGTTGGTTTTAAATCAAAATGCGAACAGTTATCTGACTAATAAATCAAATACTTTAACGCGCTGTACGCATACGTTGGTCCGTTCAACAAGTTGCCTTAACAAGTTTAAATAACGTTTTATTTTACATTCTTTGTTTGACGAACATGTTGAATCTCCAGTACAACAACTTGAAAACTTTTGTACACAATATCTTTCGGGCCTCGAATGTCGTTAGTAAGCATTTGAAAAAATGATGTTTATTACGTTCATACGTTTAAATGACTGATACTACAAATCACCGATAATCAAGCAGTTGCATTTTAAATAAAACTCACATAAAATAAACAATTCGTTTACAAACTAACAGCGTTTGTTGAATTGTGGAATATCATGTACAGTGTGCCCCCACCTGTATATATATATATATATATATATATATATATATATATATATATATATATATATATATATATATGTGACCGACAACTTAATATTACACAATTACTCACCATACATTAAACAGTGAGCAGACATAGAGTACTATGTTTCTGAAGAATAATGTTCAACGTTGTTATATATGTTAAGCTCTTTACAACCAGTTTTTAATAATACATGTACATTATACCTCATGTATCGAAGGATTATTCTAGTTAATAAAAAACGATTTATCGTTTGCATTATTATCAATCTAGTCTACGCACCATTAAATATTCCCATCTGGCATATGTTAATGAACTATGTTTTATCCTGACATATTAATAGCTTTTGCATGCACTGTACAATATAATAAATGATGTTTTCTTCTTGAAATTGCGTCCCGCATATTTTTGTTCGATTAGTCTTAAAAAACTATTCAAGAGCAAAAAAATTTCATATGTATTTCTGAATTCTAACGTATTTTAACAAAATGTCATTCCACATATTTTTATATTATGTTTAAAAATACTCAATCAGAGCGGAATACGCTTATCTTTTTTATATATTTAATTGTTAGCGGACATGCATACATACAGTTGATTATTTTACATATTACGATCGTATTTCGAATTCTATACGATGACCGATATCATGCGTTTGTGTTTCTGTACTAAAATCTAGAAGTTAATGTTAATCCCATAATAAGATTTTGATCAATTTCTTGAGTCATAAGTTTTGTAAACATAATCAAACATGGGTACAATATGCAATTAGAAGTAACCTATGTTTCACTGTAAAACTTAATTAGACTCGTTTTGTGTTAAATTTTAGTTCTTTCGATTTTTTTAAGTTGTTGTTCTGAATAAATAAATAATAAAATATTACAATCACATGTTGCTGTTCGTAATTTGACATCAAACTATTCTAACAATGATCGATCTAAACTTCAATAAAATTCCAGAAATGCAGAATAAATGTTCATAGCGAATTCTGAATATTGAGAACATCTGTTTGAAGAAATTTATTGGTATATAGTCCTCAAAAGTTCGTCACGTTAAGCATGTTATAATCAGAAAATTAAAATGCATTGCTTCGCGTAAGTCGTGATTAGTTATCGTGTCATGGCAATTGTCATTATAATTCTGAATTTAAAATGATAATGCTTACTAAAGAACTCGCACGCGTTTTTTTCTTAATTAGTTTCAATCCCCCTTTTTTAAAAGATATTATTGGGGTGCAAATAATGTCTCTGATTTATCATAAACGTAGAGTCTTCCCGTTATTAAAATCATAACCCAACACGATAAGTTGCAAAAGTATATCTTCTTGCTTTAAGAACAGTTATGACGATTTAATACATCTATTCGTTTATTTGTGTTCTCTCGTATGCAAAAATGCTAAACATACAACATCTATGTACTGTTGGTAAATCAGATCAACGCTAAATTCAAGTACCTGAATAGCATTTACAAAATAATAAAATTTAGCCAAAGAAAGATTCAATCAATTGTTTTAAAAGATATACATATTATTGTATTATTTGTAGAAAACGCAAATGGCACTATCTGTAATGCAACTTAAACTTCGATTCGAACGATAAGCATTCCGATATTAAGAAGAGGTATGTGAGTTATCTAGGAAATAAATTACGTCAATTAATCTTAATGTAAAACGTGCAGTCGATTTGTCAGGCAAAACACATGCTAATCAGAATCTATTTTCTTCCTGTGGGATCTTAGGAATAACTACTTTGCATATCTTTTCAAAGATTAGTTATGCCGCGCATCATTTACAACCTGTTGAGCCAATTTTACCGGAAACTAAAACTTTTGTGAAATTTAATCATTTTTATTACTTTTTCTACTTTGATGAAATGTATACAGCCATTAACGCCATAATGCGGTGTCCTAATGTTTGTAGTTGCAGATTTCCAATATTTCGGATGGCATTAGGTACAAGAATCCTGTTACCTTTACAATATCCCCCCCCCCTCTTAACCGAAATTTATCCAGTTTGCGTATCTATATATAAACCTCATCTATAAAATAACACCGCGCCCAAAAACTATCCCGATTTGAACTTATGATATGTGAGTCTCAATATGATTTAATACTAAATATATAGTATGGTTAACAATCTTAAAATAATTATTTTAATTACATGTATAAACAAACGTCTGCCTTTTAATACAGTATTGAAAAACAACTTTATACATTTATTTATAACAAATAAAATATTAACGTAAACATCATTAAATACACGAGCATTCATCGGTCAAACGCATTTATGCTCAAACAATCGGCAGGAATTCAACAGTCCAATATTCCCTTGAGCACATTTTAACAATATTTTAAAATCGTTAATAATCAACACAGTTTTTTACGCCTGATGAGGATGTTATTTACTTCTTAGAACGGTATGAGAGAAACAAATTTAGTGTAATGTGTGATGAATTAAATAAGCCCATTTCAATTGAACTAGTTAATAAAGCTATTAAGGAATTGAAATCTAATAAAAGTGGAGGACCTGATATGCATATAAAAGAGTTTTATGTCCATGGTAGAGATATTCTTTTGCCATATCTACATATACTGTTCAACAAAATATTGATAGTGGTTATTTTCCAACTACCTGGTCTGAGGGTTTTGTTGTTCCTCTGCACAAGAAGGGTAGCATAATTGACAAAAGTTAATATAGAGGTATAACATTATTGAGTACGTTAGGAAAACTTTTTACTCGCATTTTAAACATAAGACTATCACAATGGGCGGGACATTATTATGTATACGTTGAAGCTCAGGCGGACTTTAGAAAAAATATGAGTACTCTTGATAATATTTTTGTACTGCATGGTCTTCTGACACACTTATTTAATCAAGGGAAACAGCTTTATTGTGTTTTTGTGGATTTTAGTAAAGATTATGATTATGTAGTTCGAGATAACCTTTGAAGCAAACTTATTAAACTAGTGTGACGAGGCAAAATTTGTAATATCGTAAAATCGATATACTCTTCTATTAAATCTATAGTAAAATATTGTAATCAAATAGTGAAGATTTCGAATGTATGCTAGGAGTCCGGCAAGGGGAATGTTTATCGCCGTTTCTGTTTTCTATGTATTTAAATGATTTAGAATCAGTGCTCGCTGAAAGTGGCTTAAATGGTATAGATGTGGATAACTTCAAATTATGTCTTGTGTTGTATGCAGATGATATCATTATTTTTGCAAATAACGCAGAGGAATTGCAACAAAATCTAAATGTATTTTATGAATATTGTAAACGCTGGAAGTTAGTAGTGAACAGCGATAAATTTTAAGTCATGATTTTCAGAAAAGGGGGACGGGTGCCAAACAATATTTCTTTTCACTACAATGATATTGCAATTGAGATTGTTTCAACGTTTAATTACCTTGGTGTCGTATTCACGACTGGTGGTTCTTTCTCTGATACACAAAGCACATTATCAGGCCAAGCCTTAAAGGCTGTTTTCAAGATGAACAAATACCTTTATAAATTTACCGACATTACAGTAAACACCGATAAGAGTTGTTTGATAAACTGGTATCTCCTTTTCTTAATTACGGAAGTGAAGTTTGGGGTTGTGTTAAGGGCGATGCCATAGAACGTATTCATATGCAATTTTGTAAAAGTCTGCTTGGTGTTAAAAGAAGTACTCAAAACGATTTTATATACGGCGAACTTGGGAGTCTCAACTGTCAAACAAGTAGATATTATAACGTTATAAAATATTGGGTTAAAATATTATACACAAATAGTAAGTAATTCAATAAAAAAGTTTACCTTGCATTGCTGAGTGACTGCGAAAGATGCCCTAATAAAACAAGTTGGTGCTCCCTACTACGTAATTTGCTAAACACACTTGGCTTTTACGATGCCTGGTATTTCCAGGATGTCGGGCACGATACTGTGTTTCTTGGCGCTATTAAACAACGACTTACAGATAATTTTATCCAAAATTGGAACGGTCGATTGGTTAACTGTAGTAGAGCTCTTTTTTTTATAGGAATATAGAATCCTTTCAACTTTAACCATATTTAGTATTATGTAATATTAAACAGTATATATTTAGCCTTACTAGGTTACGAGTATCCTCTCTTAGATAGAATAGAAAGTGGCAGATGGTCTAAGCCCAATCCTACACCTTTGGAGAAAAGGACATGGTCTATTTGTAATCGTCTAGAAGACGAATATCATTTTGTGATAAAATGCAATTTATATACAGATTTAAGATGCAAATATATACCTATATATTACAGAAGCAAACCAAATATGCAAAAAAATATAGAATTAATGTCTTCCGAAAGTGAATCTGTATTAAGAAAAGTGCTTTTGTCCATGCCGCTTTGTTAGTTAGATCAACGAACATGTATGTGCCCATTTGATGTATTTTTACCTCATTAACTAGCTGAACAAATGTAAATTGCTGCTGTTTTCTGTTTTTGGATGTGATTAATATCCTGCAAAATGAGTATTTTTGTGTGAGTTCTTGTTTACGCCTTCTTAGTTTGTTTTGTTGAGTAAATGTTTATTTGAATTAATGCATTGTGTAATAGTAATTAGATTTACTCCTCGTAAATTAAACGTTTTTAGCATAGGTGCTTGCACCTATGCTTATGGTATATACCACATTTCGAAAATCCACATACATCGGTTGTCCATTATGAAGCCTTACCTGATCAAAAATCAGACGAAATATCTATTTAATTTAGCATATGGTAATTCTTACAATTTTTTTGGGGGAAACGTTTTTCTAACGTTTTCTTCCAAGAATATTGCTGACACCGTTTTTAGTGAATTTTTCTAAGACCGTTTTATGTCAAAAAATCTTCTTATAACCTAAAACAAATTTCGTTCGTAAAACAATTCTGTTCTTGTTGATAGTGACCTCACACCTAATTTATATGGGATCCCAATTTCTATTTCCTTCGTTTACTGTTCTGTGTGAGGTCAAATGTTTACATAACTGAATTAATAAGGCCCTGGTTAAAGTATATGTAACATTTCATCGGTTAATTATAAATAGAAATTAAAACATATTCTCAGCAGGAAGTGGGGCATAAAGCACTTTTATTCTTTGAAAATGTGTAAAAAATGGCGGAGTACGATGAATGTTTTCTTATTTATGACATGGATTCTGACGTGCCTTTCTATGGATTTGATGAAGTAGAGTTTAAAAGTAATAGAGATGTGTTAATTGAAGTTAAAATGATTTACTTTGAGCCAGAAATTTACGTTACGAGTAGAGTTAACGGTTTAAATGTGGCATCGGATTTAATGGATTCGCGCGAATTCTGGACGAGTGCTGTGTCTGTAAAATATTAAATGGAAAGCTGTAAATGTATCAAGTCGGAAAAGAAAACGGATGGTTGCATAATGGTATGCGTGAAATAATGTAATTCTACGTATTTATTTTCATAGTTATGTCATTTTGTAACCATTCACATTCGTCACTATTTGGAATTCCCGTTTCTAAAAATAGAGCATTTTGTTAACAAGGGGGGCGACTCGTGATGTCAGCAATCGTTAAGGCTACAATATACTAAATAATCGAGTCATGAAGGGCTGTACTTTCTAAACAAATCATCATATTTTCCTCGAAGGCATGTTATACACTTTGTTCTGGTTTTATCGTTTGGAGATATTGATAGGGTAAGCATAGGTGTTCACTACTTAATCCCTGAAATAGGATAAAGTTGGAGATTAAAGTAAAAAATGGCACTGCAAAAGGTTACAATCCACTAGAAAACGGCCGAAAAAGGCGCAAAAACAGTCGATTTTGATTTGAGTCGAATTTGTTTTTGGTTTGAACATGACAAATCTTTTTTATTGCTTAAATCGATTCAGCTTAGAATGCCCGTAAAGAAAAGGTATGGTTATGGGGGTCTCTATGTGCAAAATGTTGTATTTATTTTCGCTCAAAGTTGTCGCTTTTACATCGAAACATATAATGAAACTATTTAGTATATTTTGACCTAAACATTTACTTCAGCAGCAACTTCCCTGTATCTTGCAACTATGCTTTCAGCGCCATCGGCGCTCTCGTTCATCTATGTATGCTGCCGACTGTTTGCTTTAGGTGCATAGTCGGTTTTTGTGTGTTTCTTGTTTTTACTATCTTTATGTTTTGTTTAAACAGTAAATGTACGTTAAAATGAATACAATATGTATTGATAAGTATATGAGTACGCCTCTTAAATATTATAATTACGGTAAATACATATTGCCTGCTGCAATGTATTTATTAGCACTAATTATGTAATTATTATTTAAAGCGTTGTGTAACCTCGCTTACTCATGATTCTCATGTGTTTGTTTATTATAATCATTTTATATGTCTATTACTATTGTCATTATACATGTACTAAAATGAGTCCACATGGGACATTGGCCTTCTTGAAATGCTGTAAATAAAATCTTGAATCGTGAATCATTTGGCTCTGCTGATTGCCAGCATCAACTATGCATGCTATTTAATATTTAGGTATTTCTGATACTTTCATTGTAAACTAAGCCGCAAATGTAACTTATAGCGTTATAATGAAGAAACTGATGTGTCTCTAGAAAGCAATGTTGATATATTACGCCCTTCTGTTTTGAATGATTACATAAGTTGTTGGACAACAGAAAAATAGTTTCCTCTTGTACTTACACCAATGTTGCAAGTTCCCGATAAGAAATTCGATATGTCAGTCTCAATCTATGAATATGATTGTTCTCATCAGTAGAATGACGAATTAAGTGCTAAATTGTTATGAGTTCTAGTTGCGGAAAGCCGCTAATCTTAAGTACAAACTTGCTTGAATGTTAATGTCACATGAAAAGTATTAAAATACAAAATCATGCGCATATTTTACTCTACACATGAACGTTTAACTTTACGTCTTTGATATACGCATTTATTTACACTCGATGTATTAATGCAATTAAATGTTTATAACTAATGTTATTACCTAACTTTATTTAAACATATTTAAGTGATGTTAATGTACACATTGTTTAATCAACTATGCTTGATTTTAAATATTCATATCTGTGTTATCACGTGTATAATTATTGAATTAAAAAATAGCGAAATGTAAAATCTCTTTCAGTTTTATCTTGCGACGAGTTAAGTCACGGGATTGTGTTATACGTCATATTATTGGTATGGTAATTCAATTAGAACTTTTTAAAAAATCTTTTGTATTTTTTATTATGCATTCGAATGATGGTCTATAAGGCATTAAAAAAATAAAGAAATCAACACTAAGTAAATTGAATTAATATTCTTCTTAATTGCTTTTATCATTACAATGCTGAGTGGTTAATATTAATTACAAGTGCGTTTGCCATGATAAATGTAAAATTACTTGTGCACATGATTCCAGTATTCATTCAGTTGGTTTGGAAATCCTCTTACTTCTTAGACGCAATGTGCTGCCTCAAAGCATTGTTCTTAATGCGTTTCATATAATTTTTGATTCATTTATTTCAAATGTTGAAATATCGAAAAAGATGTTTTACGGTTAATGATAATTAATATTTCTGTAGTAAAATATGTAAATAACTATTAGAAATGCAGCGCTGTTTTTCAGGATCTAAATTTACATCCGCTAACTAAGACTTATAACTTTGACAAACTTTTAAACATGATTATGCACCCTTTGATACTTTGTAAATTTCAGGTTAAGATGTGGACCTTGCTTTCAAAGTTAATTAAAATCAACAATTAAAAATGTTGTTTTCAGGCATGGTCACATTACCTTATAATTATAAAATGTTATTTGCTTACATGAATACGTTCTTGTGGTCATTATATTAAATATTTAAGCAAGATGTACCGTACAATCAAAGCGGAAGAAAAAAGTCAACTTCACTGTTTTTCTACTGATCTTTAGTCACTTTTGTCGCTGATGATTCTAAAAAAAACTTTACGAATATATTATTCAACGACAAACGCCAAACAGTTTAACTACGCTATTTATTATCTTAAAGGTTTGGCATAATAATGTCAAGGATGTGATCAATTGTAATTTACAGGTTCCTCCCGACAACGGCGGGAAATTTAAGTACATAATGTCTATCCCTCGTGACATGCGGGGAGTGTATTCGCGGAAACTATTCCTATACATCACTTCTATTCGTTATTCTAAAATGGTGTTTTCATGGCAAGAGTAAAAACCAGAGATAAAACTTCACTAAATGTAAAATAACTCTGGAAAACTGTACCCGAAAACAACCAATAATTAACAAAAGTTTACTGATCAAAGGCTAGCAAATTTTCTAACACTGGTACATTCAATTACGCAGGAACCTGTCGTCGGGGGCCGAACTAAGTAGACCATTGGACAGACTGACGGTGTGCCGTACGCTGTTTAGTCCTAGCCATGACGATGTGGGTTTCTAATGGAGCTCAGGTTAAAATAGTTAGCTAAAATATGGTTACTGACCAATTATCTGCAAACTCATCTTGCTTCCAGCTGTTTATAAAATATATATTATATTCGATATATTACATGACTGGTGCGTCCTCTAATCCGAAATGATCCGTAAAACAAAATAGTGTCTTTGTGTCGTATGTACGAATCTGCACTAAAATCAAATTTAGATTCACAAAGTAAATCGAATTATTTCTGTCGCCAGTTGTTAAAACGAAAGTAAGGTTGATGTTCAAATGTACTATTTTTCCCTTTCCGGGATAATGTTTTGATATATTGATGCTGCATTAACAAATATAAGTGATCATGAAGTGAAAACACAAAAAATAAACAACGGATGCGATAGACACCTATCAACTGATAGATGCCCATAATATCACTTTAAACTAACGATCTAAACGTTCTCTGCACTTCGGAGTTTTTATACAGCAATCAAGTAGTAAAACCCACGCTTTCCACGAGAATGACGCGACCTTGTTAACCGATTCGAGTGTTAACAGGTAATTAAATTGACCAACTATTTGTGATTTTAGCATTACACAATTTTCATTCTTCGTGATGCAGTTAGGAATTGCGCATATAGAAAGGGTAATGCGAACTTTGTTTTAAATGATTATCTTTTTTTGTTATTCCATTTTTTATTTCCATCGTAATATTTTTATTACATAATTGCAGAACATATACTGTATGAAATACATAGTTTTTAATATATTTGTTTCACATTTTTCTCGATATAATTATGATACAAAGCATAAGTGAAGACTATGGTTGGTGTGAATAAATATGTTTTAAGTTTCACCAACATGGAATAGAATCACAAAGTTACATAAATATATGGATAGAAAAAAAAACAAACTAAAAATTAAAAAAAAAAGGAAAGTGTATGTTGCTTTTGGGTAGGTGTACCTATGTTACAAATGTCCAGTGAGTATAAAATATATGTAATTTATTTTGTGTTGTCGCTATTAATTCCTCGAGTTTAATTCGATTATTAAAAAAAGATACAAAAGCATCTATTTGCGGTGT
Organism: Dreissena polymorpha; assembly: GCF_020536995.1. Lineage (NCBI taxonomy): Eukaryota > Metazoa > Mollusca > Bivalvia > Myida > Dreissenidae > Dreissena > Dreissena polymorpha. The sequence continues at coordinate 95,808,465 of NC_068356.1, forward strand.
TGCTTTTTCCTGTTTGCATTTAAAGATAAAGTATTTAGCCAATAATATTACGGAGTTTATAACGTGTGCATTTTTGGAGTCAGCTATAGTGAAATTACAGAATGATATTTTTGCAAAATTTAGTTCAATGTTTTCTAACCTGTTTGATTTGTTGTCAATAAAGTTTTTGATATCCATCCAAAATTTTTGAATGAGATGACAATCCCAGAATACATGAATATTCGTTTCTGAGTACATATTACAAAAATCGCATAAGGTTGACGGAACAAGATTGCATTTATGTAGGTAAGTGTTGTTTGGTAAAATGTGCATGAAATATTTATATTGGAAATTTCTAAGTTTGGTGTTAATAGTTAATTTAACTGATTGAATGAAGATAGTTCTTTGATTAATTTCTGGATTATTAAGCGTGTCTTTCCATTTGTCAAATTGTTTGAACTTTTCAGGTTTGTGTTTTAGTAAAAGAGATTTATAAACTAGTTTGCAAGCTTTTGTATGTTCTGTTATTTTGTTAAGCATGTATTCCGGTGTGGTATAAATGATATCGTTCACCTTTAGTTTATTTTTCCAATCGACGGGTATGCTTTTGACAATTTGATGGTATTTTATAAAATCTGCTTTATCTATTTCATAAAGAATTAATATATCTTGGAAACTGTAAAATTCTCTTTTTCTAAAATCATATATATGTTCAATATATTGAATACCTCTTTCGAACCATGTTTTAATAAAAAAAGTTTTATTTTCGTTTTTTATAAATGTTTTATTCCAGATAATTTGCTTTTGTATTGGGATTTCATTTTTTTCTAATGAGACACTGAGCCATCCACAGAGGATGTTTTTTAAGAATTCGAATTTGATGTTAAGGTCTATAACATCTTTTTCATGGTAATTTGATTTGAAAATTAACATTCCTCCATAGTTGTTTAGCATATTGGTATATATTCTAATCAGTTTTGAGTCGGGTTGAAATATAAATCTTTTCACCCAACTGGCTTTGAGGGATGTTAAGAATAGGTCAATGTCTAACATTTTTAAACCACCATCGGCATAATCTTGTATGATCTGCTTTCTGGCAATTTTATCAGGTTTTTCATCCCACAGAAATTTGAAACATAGTGTATTTATTTTTGAAATGATTTCTTGGGATGGATTTGGTAAAACTGTTAATGGATATACAAGCTTGGGTATTGCAAAGTTTTTTAAAACTGTGATTTTTGCAATTAACGATAGTTTCCACCGTTTCCATTTATTCAAACAAGTTTCAAAAGCATGAATTTTTTCAGGAAAATTTAATAACATTATTTCTGTTGGTTCGTTACTAAATTCTATCCCTAAAGTTGAGGCGTGTTTAGAGTTCCAAATGAATTGTTTATGTTTGCAAAACTCGATTGGGTTATTTTTGAATGCCTCTATTTTAAGTATTTTACATTTCTGTCTGTTTAATGTAAGTCCGGATATTTCTGCAAATTCTTCTATGATTTTTATTAAGGTTCATGGGGGGGGGGGGGATAAAATTCATTAAAACTTCGCTTTGGTTTTTCTTCATTGAATGTGGTACAATATGGTCAAACTATATATCATTTTAAAGCTAAAGACGGATAGAATAACATAAACACATTTTTGACATTCAATATTTGTGTGCTTTATTCGTATTTTGGTTTAAAACCAATACTTTTTTACACTAATTTACAAAATCTCAATCTAAAGTTAGGAATGATATGCACTACCTTAAGTTGAATAAATACAAAGCTATATACATATACAAGGTCAAGTTAGCAACATTTCACAGAAAATTATTGTCATAAAACAACAAATGAGTTTTTATTCAACTGCCTTTTTTGGATAAATATCCTAAACAAAGTTCTAAAAATAACTAAAACGTAACTACTTTTTAACAATCCAGGTATGGTGGATAATAAGAGTCACAATTCTATTTCAAAGGCTTAACAATTTTGTTATTTACCTCTCAACCAAATTGCAAATTTTAAACCATCTCAAATTGAAATAGATTGCAGACGACATATAAAATTGTAAAGGAATATAAAGAAATTGGCAAAACGATTGATTTTATATTTCGATTCCTTCTACCCATTTGAAAGCGTGGCCATCGCTGTGATCCGTAGAAAAACGTGCAAAACAAATCGGTCGAAACCACGTGCAGTGGTGAGAAAACCGGGTATGTGTATACACATACCTGAGATAACACATGCTTATTTTGACAGTTTGGTGGCAACTTGTAAAACAACTATAAACATTAATCAGCAAGAGATCGCACTAAATAACAGAAATGACCGCGTAGAGATATCATCACTTACCCTATTTGAAATAGTTTCCAGCTGAAAATTGTCCCCCACACGTCTTTTTAGTTAATTTGTATTGTTTTTCTGGAGCCGAAGTGCATCTCACAGAATATCCAACCAACTTCCGTTGTTTTCACTTTCGTTATTAAAAACTCCGTTTAAAAGAATTATTACTACTTTTAGATTGTTAAAGCGATGTTTTATTATATATTATCAATAGAATAGTATACCGTGATGAATTGAACGGAGTAATCTAGATCTTTCTGTCAGTCTGTAAGCGTACTATTTTATGCGAAATAATAAAGTATATGTGATTCGACAACGATTGTAAACATTGGTGAAATGCTTCTTACATAGTTATTCCTTTGAGTGTTTATGAGGTCTGATCGTGCAGTTTGCAAACATCAACGGAAAGATTACAATCCAATGCATTTGTCATCGTCAACCGTATGGAATGTCAATTAGGCGATGAGTGAGTTTTTAGCATGTTTCTTTCTATTTTATTAATTTAAAAATGGCTGCCCCCATGGTGATGAAATGACATGTGTTCGAGTGTTGATATTTCTAGATATGCAAACTTTTTTTACTATTTAAGCGTAACTTGCCCTCGTCAATGTCGATATCATTCACTAGTTATATAATTTTCCGCCGAAATACGTGGAATAAACATGATTCAGATTTTTGAAAATAATGTATATTTTAGTGTTAAAATCCCTTTGTATTTTGATTGATTTTGTGGATGTTATGATACGTTGATGTACAAAATTGGTAGCAGTTTGAAGGAAAAACATCCCTTAAAGCATATATGTATACATTATCAATGTGGCACTCTTC